>NC_135962.1:3322329-3384829 GCF_053455715.1 Rhinoraja longicauda | reverse complement strand
ACACTGTCCTACACCCACTAAGGACCATTTTTACATTTGCCCAGCCAATTAACCGTCAAACCTGTACGTCTTTGGAGTGTGGGAGGAAACTGGAGATCTCGGAGAAAACCCACGCAGGTCACGGGGAGAACGTACAAACTGTACAGGATGGAACCCGGGTCTCCGGCGCTGCATTCGCTGTAAGCCAGCGACTACCGCTGAGCCACCGTGACCTGTGCCCTCTAGTTTTAGAATCCTCTACCCTGGCAAAAAGACTGTGAGCGTTCACTTTATGCATGTCCTGTACTATATGAATTCAAAATTAGGCTACGTTTATAGACCACTGACAACAGTGTACAGATACAAGACAAAGAGGATAACGTTTAGTGCAAGATAAAGTCCAGGAAAGTCTGATTAAAGATAGTCCAAGGGGGTATAAATTATACATGTCTGTAGAAGGGTCTCGACCCGAAACATCAACATCATTCCGCTATCCCGCTGAGTTACTCCAGCTTTTTGTGTCTACATTTATCAACAATTGTTTTCAACAATATTGATATTTCAACATCTCTTCTCTTTGAATTTATAACCAATCGACTTTCAATTTAATAAATAACTAAAAATTAAATTAAATGTGGCGCAGCGGTAGAGCTGCTGCTTTACAGCGCCGGAGACCCGGGTTCCACCCTGACTTTGGGTGCCGTCTGTATGGAGTTTGTACGTTCTCCCCGTGACCTGTGTGGGTTTTCCCCGAGATCTTCCCGCACTCCACAGACGTACAGGTTTGTAGGTTAATTGTCTTGGTTATAAATGTATAAGTATTTAAATAGTCCCTGGTGTGTGTAGGGTGGCGTTAGTGTGCAGGGATCGCTGGTCGGTGCGGACTCGGTGGGTGGAAGGGTTTTTTCCGCGCTGTATCTCTAAACTAAAGATGTTAGAGTTGCCGATACACGCTACTGTTGGGTTACATCACGGATAAGGCACTGGCCAGCTCCCTCTTGGTAGTGTAGATCTCAATATGATCACCATTCAGCCCCACTCGCTCCTGAAGGCAGTGGGACTGGTTCAATGTGAAAATATCTTTGTTTGAGTGCAAGACCACAACTCACTTGCACAAGTAGAATGAGCAGTAGGATTCTTGTGGCTCAACTCTAGCACAGTGTGTGACGACAACAGAAAATGTAACGGAATCAAAACTAACATCATTGACATGAACAATTAGGTCCCAACAGTGCTTCCTTGGGTCATAAACATACTTAGTTCAGTTTATTGTCACGTGTACTGAGGTACAGTGAACAGCTTTTTATTGCGTGCTAATCCGGTCAGTGGAAAGACAATGCATGATTACAGTCATATTTCCTTGCTTGGTTCAGTAAAGTTAAAGTTAAGTCCACAGTGCACAGATACTTGGACAAAGTGAATAACCTTCAAGTGGTGCAGCGGTAGAGTTGCTGCCTTACAGCGTTTGTCAGAGACCCGGGATCCAACCTGACTACGGGCGCTATCTGTACAAAGTTTGTACGTTCTCCCCGTGACCCGCGTGGGTTTTCTCCGAGATCTTTGGTTTCCTCCCACACTCCAAAGACGTGCAGGTTTGTAGGTTATTTGGCTTGGTATAAACGTAAATTGTCCCTAGTGTGTGTAGGATAGTGTTGATGTGCAGGGATCGCTGGGCGGCGCGGACTCGGTGGGCCGAAGGACCTGTTTCCGTGCTGTATCTCTAAACTTAATTTTTTTTTAAACTAAATAAAGTCCAGTCTGATTAAAGATAATCTGAGGGTCTCCAATGAGGTAGATGGGAGGTGAGTACCACTCTCTGGTTGGTGATAGGATGGTGCAGTGGCCTGATAACAACTGGGAAGAAGCTGCCTTTAATGCGTAGCTACAAGCAACAAAATGCATGAACTGAAAGCAATGTTGAAACCCCTGCCCCGGCCTGGCACGTTACCTTCATCGCAGTCTTCCGTATCACTCTTGCTCTCCAGTTCCTCTGACAAAGAAGGTCCTATCAACTGCTGCGACCGTATCCCCGGGGCCTGGTCGGCCTGTAGTTGTGACTGCAGCTCGTCCACACGGTCCCGGAGCTCCTGAAACCAGCACACAACGCACGGACTGAGATTCACTGCTCATGGATCACAGAGTCATAGAGTCACAGAGTGATACAGTGTGGAAACAGGCCCTTCATAGAGTCACAGAGTGATACAGTGTGGAAACAGGCCCTTCATAGAGTCACAGAATGGGGGTGAAGTGGGGGTGTGGAGTGGGGGTGGGGGTGTGGAATGCAAAGCTGGAGGGAGGGATATGGGTGGAGGGGGACAGAGGGGAGGAGTACGAGTTTCAGTTGAGTTTAGTTCATTGTCACCTGTACCGAGCGAGGTACAGTGAAAAGCTTTCGTTGCGCGCTAACCAGTCAGCGGAAAGACAATACATGATGACGAGCTGTTTACAGGACGGTTAACAGGGAGATGGGAGTCTCGGGGATGGGTAATGAGCATACAGAGGAGGGGGAAGGAGCAGTGACCGACAAGGGTCAGATGGTGGGAGAAATGGGAACACACGGGAATGGGTGCAGTGGTGGGGTTGCCAACTGTCCCGTACATTACACGGGTCATCCCGTATTTTGGGCTAAATTTGTTTGACCCGTCCCAGTTTAGGCCCGGGGGGGCGCTGTAGGCCCGGACGCTGTGCGCCCGGACGCTGTAGGCCTGCACACTGTAGGCCCGGGCGCTGTAGGCCCGGACGCTGTGGGCCCGGACGCTGTAGGCCTGCACACTGTAGGCCCGGGCGCTGTAGGCCCGGACGCTGTGGGCCCGGACGCTGTGGGCCCGCACGCTGTGGGCCCGGATGCTGTGGGCCCGGGCGCTGTGGGCCCGGGCGCTGTGGGCCCGGGCGCTGTGGGCCCGGACGCTGTGGGCCCGGACGCTGTGGGCCCGGACGCTGTGGGCCCGGACGCTGTGGGCCCGGACGCTGTGGGCCCGGACGCTGTGGGCCCGGACGCTGTGGGCCCGGACGCTGTGGGCCCGGACGCTGTGGGCCCGGACGCTGTGGGCCCGCACGCTGTGGGCCCGGACGCTGTGGGCCCGGACGCTGTGGGCCCGCACGCTGTAGGCCCGGACGCTGTAGGCCCGGACACTGTAGGCTAACGGAGTGCATTCGGGGAGCGGGGCCGAGTGTGTTCGCCTAATGGAGGTTGCATAGCAACCCGCCTCCCGGCCCGGGTGGCCACCGTTGGTGGAGCGGGAGCACGTGGCCGCTGGCTGAGTGAGGTCATGTGACGTCACCTTGTCCCCTATTTGGGAGTTAGGAAAGTGGCACCCTAGGCAGTGGGGGGGTAAGACTTGCAATCTGAGAATTCAGCGTTCATTCCGCTGGGGTGTAAGCTACCCAAGAAGAATAGTAGATGCTGATCCTCCAGTTTGTGTAGGGCCTCACTCTGACGATGGAGGAGGCCCAGGAGAGGGGAGTCAGTGTGGGAATGGGAGGGGGAGGGGCCTGACCTGAAATGTGGTCAGTCCATTCCCTGCACGGATGCTGCCTGACCCACTGAGTTCCTCCAGCAGTGTCCTCAAGGGGCAGGTTAACATGCAGAGCGAGATCACACCTTGGACGATTATCCCATCCCAGGAACTGCACCCCTGACGTTGCTGCATTCCTGTAGCGCCCGTCTACCCCGGGACAGAGGGTGGGACCACGTCAAGAGGCCGAGCACTCTGAATGGACGCGGCCTACAACGCCACAGAGCGCCAGAGCAGTGGTGGAGCACATTGACACATTGTCTGGCCGGGCCGACCCCGACAACTCCAACCCAGTGTCACCGCCAGTACAACAGGCCTTTTAGGCCAAGTGAAGACTTGGGCGACACGGTGGCGCAGCGGTAGAGTTGCTGCCTTACAGCGAATGCAGCGCCGGAGACCCGGGTTCCATCCCGACTACGGGCGCCGCCTGTACGGAGTTCGTACGTTCTCCCCGTGACCTGCGTGAGTTGTCTCCGAGATCTTCGGTTTCCACCCACACTCCAAAGACGTACAGGGTTTGTAGGTTAATTGGCTTGGTATAAATGTAAAAATTGTCCCTGGTGGGTGTAGGATAGTGTTAGTGTGCGGGGATCGCTGGTCGGCATGGACCCGGTGGGCCGAAGGGCCTGTTTCCGCGCTGTATCTCTAAACTAAAGACTAACCTATTTTTATAATTTCTGACTGGAAGAGTACAAGATGGCACTTGTGGTCTACAATCTCACACTCTCGTATTTAGTGTGATTGTGCCTAATGTGTAATAGAACTGCCACTGGGCTGCATGCAAAAACAAAATGTCCCTGTATCTAGGTATGTGTGAACATCCCAACAACAGGACGGTATCAGTGCAGCCAAATGACTGGAGAGAAAGAGACATGCAGAAGGACACAGGCCCTTCAGCCCATCCAGTCCTCACCAACCACCCGTATACTAACCCAGCTTCATCCCATTTATAATTCTCTCCACAACCTCACCAATTCTGCATTCACCTCCACACCAGGGACTAGAAAGTAGTGGCTGACACCCTCACAGTCAGCCCTTCATCCATGCCAATCCCACTGGCCTGTATTTGGCCAATATCCATCTAAACCTTTCCTATCTTTATATTTCGCCTGGGCGGCTTACAACCCAGTGGTATGAATATTGAGCAGGAAGGAACTGCAGATGCTGGTTTAAACCGAAGATAGACACAAAATGCTGGAGTAACTCAGCGGGACAGGCAGCACCTCTGGAGAGAAGGGATGGGTGACGTTTCAGGTCGAGACACTTTTCTGGTTCATCAGGCCGAAGGGCCTGTTTCCCTGCTGTACAAGTCTCAAATGGTGAATAGAAACATAGAAAATAGGTGCAGGAGTAGGCCATTCGGCCCTTCGAGCCTGCACCGCCATTCAATATGATCATGGCTGATCATCCAGCTCAGTATCCTGTACCTGCCTTCTCTCCATACCCCCTGATCCCTTTAGCCATAAGGGCCACATCTAACTCCCTCTTAAATATAGCCAATGAACTGGCCTCAACTACCTTCTGAGGCAGAGAATTCCACAGACTCACCACTCTCTGTGCGAAGAAATGTTTTCTCATCTCGGTCCTAAAAGACATCCCCCTTATCCTTAAGCTGTGACCCCTGGCTCTGGACTTCCCCAACATCGGGGACAATCTTCCCGCATCTAGCCTCTCCAACCCCTTAAGAATTTTATATGTTTCAATAAGATCCCCCCTCAGTCTTCTAAATTCCAGTGAATATTCTCAAGTCATGTGTATGTGTGGAATGGGTAACGTTTCAGGTCGAGACCCTTCTTCAAAGCGAGAGTCCAGGGAAAAGAGATATAGGCGTGTAATGTAGAGAGATATCGAATAAATGAATGCACAACGTGCAAGAAAGTAACGATGAGAAAGGAAACAGGCCATTGTTAGAATCTTATAGAAACATACAAAATTCTTAGAGGTTTGGACAGGCTAGATGCAGGAAAAATGTTACCGATGTTGGGGGAGTCCAGAACCAGGGGTTACAGTTTAAGACTAAGGGGTAGGCCATTTAGGTCTGAGATGAGGAAAAACCATTTCACCCAGAGTTTGAATCTGTGGAATTCTCTGCCACAGAAGGCAGTGGAGGCCAATTCACTGGATGTTTTCAAGAGAGAGTTGGATTTAGCTCTTAGGGCTAAAGGAATCAAGGGATATGGGGTGAAAGCAGGAACGGGGTACTGATTGTGGATGATCAGCCATGATCACATTGAATGGTGGTGCTGGCTCGAAGGGCCGAATGGCCTGCTCCTATGTTTCTATGTTAGCTGTTTGCTAGGTGGGAACGAGAAGCTGGTGCGACTTGGGTGGGGGACCAATGGAGAGAGAGGGAATGCAGGGGTCACTTGAAGTGAGACAAATCAACATTATACCAGTGCCCATGCAAAATATGGGATGCTGTTCATTGTGCGTTTGTTGTGACAGGCCATTGCTGAGTCCTATTACCCCAGCATCAAAGTCGTCTCGTTGAGTCTCATTGTCTGTAACTCGTTTTCACCTAGCCCACAGCTAACGGCCAGTTTCCTTTATCATCGTTACTTTTTTGCACATCTCTCATTCATTTCCTCTACATCTCTCCACATCACCCGTCTATATCTCGTTTCCCTTTCCCCTGATTCTCAGTCTGGAGAAGGGTCTCGACCCGAAACGTCGCCCATTCCTCGCCTCCAGAGACGCTGCCTGAACGGCCGAGTCACCCCAGCATTTTGTGTCCGCCTTCGGTGTGAACCAGCGCCTGCAGTTCGTCCCTGCGCTATCTTTCTCAGCTGTGTTTGGGCAGTTTGCAGCCCGTTGTTGTTCCCCAGCGAGCACAATCCCGACGTCACTGACCCTCAGCTGCTGTTCGTACGCCTCTCGTTGCCGTGACAACCTCTCGTCCTGCAGGAAGAACTGGCTGCCCGTCGGGTCCAAGTTTCCAAACTGTGGGCAACAAAGGCAACACCTCACCTTAACATCGCAACGTTACATAGAAATCTATTTCGAAACATAGCCAATATGTGCAGGAGGAGGCCGTTCGGCCCTTCGAGCCAGCACCGCCATTCATTGTGATCATGGCTGATCATCCACAATCAGTAACCCGTGCCTGCCTTCTCCCCATATCCCTTGATCCCACTAGCCCCTAGAGCTCTATCTAACTCTCTTTTAAATTCATCCAGTGAATTGGCCTCCACTGCCCTCTGTGGCAGAGAGTTCCACAAATTCACAACTCTCTGGGTGAAAAAGTTTTTTTCTCACCTCAGTTTTAAATGGCCTCCCCTTTATTCTTAGACTGTGTGGCCCCTGGTTCTGGACTCCCCCAACATTGGGAACATTTTTCCTGCATCTAGCTTGTCCAGTCCTTTTACAGTTTTATACGTTTCTATAAGAACCCCTCTCATCCTTCTAAACTCCAGTGAATGCAAGCCCAGTCTTTCCAGTCTCTCCTCCCGCCATCCAGGGGATTAACCTCGTGAACCTATGCTGCACTGCCTCAATAGCAAGGATATCCTTCCTCAAATTAGGAGACCAAAACTGCACACAGTACTCCAGATGTGGTCTCACCTGGGCCCTATACAACTGCAGAAGGACCTCTTTAATCCTATACTCTAATGTATTTGTACATGTGCACAGCTTTCACTGTCAGTCACAGAGTGATAGACAATAGACAATGGACAATATACAATAGATGCAGGAGAATGCCATTCGGCCCTTCGAGCCTGTACGCACCACCATTCAATGTGATCATGGCTGATCATTCTCAATCAGTACCCCGTTCCTGCCTTCTCCCCATACCCCCTAACTCCACTAACTTTAAGAGCTCTATCTAGCTCTCTTGAAAGTACCCAGAGAATTGGCCTCCACTGCCTTCTGAGGCAGAGAATTCCACAGATTTACAACTCTCTGACTGAAAAGGTTTTTCCTCATCTCCGTTCTAAATGGCCTACCCCTTATTCTTAAACTGTGGCCCCTGGTTCTGGACTCCCCCAACATTGGGAACATGTTTCCTGCCTCTAACGTGTCCAATCCATTAATAATCGTATATGTTTTGATAAGATCCCCTCACATCCTTCTAAATTCCAGTGTATACAAGCCTAGTCGCTCCAGTCTTTCAAAATATGACAGTCCCGCCATTCCGGGAATTAACCTAGTAAACCTACGCTGCACGCCCTCAATAGCAGGAATATTCTTCCTCAAATTCAGAGACCAAAACTGCACACAGTACTCCAGGTGCGGTCTCACTAGGGCCCTGTACAACTGTAGAAGGACCTCTTTGCTACTATACTCAACTCCTCTTGTTATGAAGGCCAACATTCCATTGGCTTTCTTCACTGCCTGCTGTACCTGCATGCTTCCTTTCAGTGACTGATGCACTAGGACACCCAGATCTCATTGTACGTCCCCTTTTCCTAACTTGACACCATTCAGATAATACTCTGCCTTCCTATTCTTACCACCAAAGTGGATAACCTCACACTTATCCACATTAAACTACATCTGCCATGCATCCGCCCACTCTAAATCTAAAAGAAAATCACTCACACAACCTGTCCAAGTCAGCCTGCAACCTCATAGCATCTCCCTCACAGTTCACACTACCACCCAGCTTTGTATCATCTGCAAATTTGCTAATGGTACTTTTAATCCCTTCATCCAAGCCATTCATGTATATTGTAAATAGCTGCGGTCCCAGCACCGAGCCTTGCGGTACCCCACTTGTCACTGCCTGCCATTCTGAAAGAGACCCATTTATCCCCACTCTTTGCTTTCTGTCTGCCAACCAATTTTCTATCCATGTCAGTACCCTACCCCCAATACCATGTGCTCTAATTGTGCCCACTAATCTCCTATGTGGAACCTTGTCAAAGGCTTTCTGAAAGTCAAGGTACACCACATCCACCGGCACTCCCCAGTCAATTTTCCTGGTTACATCCTCAAAGAATTCCAGAAGATTAGTCAAGCATGATTTCCCCTTCGTAAATCCATGCTGACTCGGAACGATCCTGTTACTGCTATCCAAATGCTCCGCAATTTCATCTTTTATAATTGACTCCAGCATCTTCCCCACCACTGATGTCAGACTAACTGGTCTATAATTTCCCGTTTTCTCTCTCCCTCCTTTCTTTAAAAAGTGGGATAACATTAGGTGATAGAACCACACACCATGGAAACAGGCCCTTCGGCCCAACTCGTCCATACCGACCAACACGCCCCAACTACACTGGTCCCGCGTTTGGCCCACATCCCTCTAAACCTTTCCTGCCCTAGTGTGAAAAAGAATAAACGTGTACATACTGCAGTAAGAACTGAAGGGAGAAAGCAGGAGCATGAAGGCTTGCGCAATTTGCCTGGCTTTCATCCCGCTCCTACCCCCTCCTCCTCCTCTCCCCATCTCCCTCCCCCCCCACCCCACCCCCTCCCACCACCACCCCTCCCCCTCCCCCCACCACCCCTCCTCCTTTACCCTCTCCCACCCCTCCCCCCTTCCCTCCCCCACCACTCATCCCTTCTCCCCGCCACCCCCCTCCCCTCTCCAACACATCCCCCCTTCCCCTCCCTCCCCCACCACCCCTCCACCCTTGCCCTCTCCGCTTCCCGCTCCCTCCCCCACCACCCCTCCACCCCTCCCCCTCCCCCACCCCCACCACCCCTCCTCCCTTCCCCCCACCACCCCACCCCCTCCCCCCACCACTCCCCCCCCCCCCCCCCCCCCCCAGGGGCGTTAGACCTTTTTCCAACAGGGGGAGGATGGTGCCTGGATCGTGCTGCTGGGGGCAGACACAACAGTGGCATTTACGGGACTTTGGGAGGGGGATGTGGATCACACTCAGGTGGATGAGGAGTGGTCTTGGCACCATGCTGGGCACAGACATAGTGGGCCGAAGGGCCTGTTCCTGTGCCCTACTGTTCTGTGTAAATCACATTAAACCTCTGGCAAGTCCCGAAGGAGGGTCCCGGGCAAGTCCCAGCGGCTGAGTACCTTCTCTTTCAAAACCATCTCCAGGTTGCTCTGCAGCTTCTGTGCAAGTCTCTCGGAGTCAGACAACCGCTCGGAATTTTCCAGAAGCTCCTTCTCCAGCCGACAGTTTTCCTTTAAGACAGGAAGGGGCGGGTGAACCACCGTGAGTCTCGTGATGTCTGAACACACTTACAGAAGGGCGAGCAATGCAGAACAAAACTTTGGCTTGAGATATTCTGCATTTCCATTCAAAACTTGACAATTGTGAAAATCAGTGAGGTGAGGGATTATTATCGTCGCCCGTCAATTGTGTGGTCAGGAATTAGTTTAGAGATACAGAGATACAGGGCGGAAACAGGCCCCTTCGGCCCACCGGGTCCGCGCCGACCAGCGATCCCCGCACACTAACACTATCCTACACCCACTAGGGACAATTTTTACATTTACCAAGCCAATTATTACCTACAAACCTGCACGTCTTTGGAGTGTGGGAGGAAACCGAAGAAAGAGGGGGGAGGGAGAGATGGGTTAGACAGAGGGGAGAGAGAGAGAGAGGGAGTGAGGGGGGGAGTGAGAGAAAGAGAGAACCCACGCAGGTCACGGGGAGAACGTACAAACTCCGTACAGACGGCGCCCGTAGTCGGGATGGAACCCGGGTCTCCGGCGCTGCATTCGCTGAAAGGCAGCAACTCTACCGCTGCGCCACCGTGCCACCGATTCACCACCATGTTACAAAGGTAACTTTATTGATTGAATGAGATTGATTGCAAGATAAGAATTTGTACGTTCTCCCTGTGACCGCGTGGGTTTCCTCTTACGCTCTAAAGACGTGCAGGTTTGTCGGTTAACTGGCTTTGTTAAACAAAGAACCATAGGTGCAGGAGGAGGCCATTTGGCCCTTCGAGCCAGCACCGCCATTCATTGTGATCAAGGCTGATCATCCACAATCAGTAACCCGTGCCTGCCTTCTCCCCTTATCCATTGATTCCACTAGCCCTTAGAGCTCTATCTAACTCTCTTTTACATTCATTAAAAATTGTAAATTGCCCCTAGTGCGTTGGATAGTGCTAGTGTACGGGGTGATCGCTGGTCAGTGTGGACCCGATGGGCTGAAGGGCCTGAGTCAGTGCTGTATCTCCAAATCTCTAACGTCTACAGATACAGCAAGCTGCCAGGATTGGAGGGGATTAGCTACAAGGAGAGGTTAGACAGTCTGGTGTGGGAAGGAACTGCAGATGCTGGTTTACACCGAAGATAGACACAAAATGCTGGAGTAACTCAGCGGGTCAGGCAGCATCTCTGTAGAGAAGGAAAGGGTGACGTTTCAGGTCGAGACCCTTCTTCAGACCCTGAAGGAGTAAGACCCTGAAGAAGGATCTGGATCCAAAACGTCACCCATTCCGTCTCTCCAGGGATGCTGCCTGTCCCGCTGAGTTACTCCAGCATTTTGTGTCTACCTTCGGTTTAAACCAGCATCTGCAGTTCCTTCCTACACACATTGCTGTTGTGGAAGATGTTTTTAGTGTATTGTGTGAGTTGTGGGCGTTCAGTGCATGTCAACACCTGCTCATCTGGGATACAACTGGCAAATCTGGATTCATCCATTACGAGAGCCATTCTTAAAATACAGCCTGGTCCTACCATAGTTAAATAGAATTTATAAAATACTTGACATTATTCAGTGCAGGTTAAAATAGTAATAGATGTTGTAATAATGTAAATGAACCTGAGTAAACAAAATCCATGAAAGTTCATGAACCGTGTTATAGGAAAGATGTTGTCAAGTTTTAAAGGGTTCAAATGTACGAGGATGTTGCCAGGACTAGAGGGTGTGAGCTATAGGGAGAGGTTGAGCAGGCTGGGACTCTGTTCCTTGGAGCACAGGTGGATGAGGGGTGATCTAGTAGTTACTGAGTTAAACCCCTGTCCCACTTAGGCGATTGTTTAGGTGACTACAGGTGACTAGGCTGTCACCACACGGTAGCCGGGGTGTCGTGTGTACGGTCGTGAGTCGTCTCCAAAGAGTCGTAGCGTCTTTCTGGTCGCAGCTGGATTTTCAGAATGTTGAACGTTTGTCGGCGACAGTGGGTTTGACGCCAGTGAGCACAGCTTGCCGTCTCCTGACGGGGGCGCTGTCATAGGTTGTCGCCGGTGCTGACTTCGGTCAATTCCATTGGTGACTACCTACGTCAACCGGCGACAGGCGTCTAAACCGGAGGCCAAAATGGCGTGAATTGTCTTCAGTTGTCGCCGACAGGGTCGTAGCTTGTCGCGGGTGGACGTGGGTTGACTTCGGTTGTCGTAGGTTGTCGCCTGTGTGGTCGTAGGTTGTTGCAGGTGCGGTCGTAGGTGGACGTCCTACTCGCGACGATTGGGTGGCTGGGTGGCGGTAGCTTGACGTCGACTAGGTGGTAGGTTGTTGTAGCTTGTTGTGGACATTGTCATGGGGGGGGGTCCAGTCGCCGGTTTTTCGGAGACCTGCTACGACCACGACAGTCGCCGGCAGTCGCCTAAAGAATCGCCTAAGTGGGACCGACCCTTCACTGCAACATGTGGTGTGTGTGTCTGGGACAGACTAGGGCGTGTTACGGGGCGCGGCGGGGACATTTTGTCACCTTGGCGGCCAGTGCCAGGCGGTCGCGGAGGAACCCTTGGTCTGCCTTCACTTTCTCCATCTCAGTGTGGAGCTGCAGCTTATGCTGGTGGGCCTGCTGCAAGGCCTGATCCCTCTCTCTCGCCATCTCCATCTTCAGGCCGCTCAGCTGTTTCTGCTGCTCCTGCTCCACTTTACTGAACAAACAACAACAACAACAACCACAGGTGAAGACTCCCGGTCTGTTGGCACAGGAACACAGACCATAGGCGCAGGAGGAGGCCATTCGGCCCTTCCAGCCAGCACCGCCATTCATTGTGATCATGGCTGATCGCCCACAATCAGTAACCCGTGCCTGCCTTCTCCCCTTGATTCCACGAGCTCTATCTTACTCTTTTAAATTCATCCAGTGAATTGGCCTCTATTGCCTTCATTGCCCCCCCCCCCCCCACCTCAGTAACACTAGTTTAGTTTAGTTTAGTTTAGTTTAGTTTAGTTAACACCCAGCCCAGGCCAACTGGGTCCGCGCCGACCAGCGATCCATGCACATTAACACTAACCCACACACACGCCAGGGACAACACTAGCCCAACATGCAGCACAGAACGCCACAGGAGATCCTACTTCCCTGTGGCTATCCAACTGTACAACTCCTCCCCCTTCTGTCGTGGGCTAGACTGAGACTGACAACAACAACCCCCCTCCCACCCCCACCCCTCCCCAATGTTTGCACATCCCCAACCCTTTCCATTTGTCACTTTAATTTCACGTTTCATGTATTTTGTGTTGTTATGACACAAACCAATTTCCCTCCTGGGATAAATAAAGTTCTATCGTATCGTAACGTATCATCTCGTATCAGAAACATAGAAAATAGGTGCAAGAGTAGGCCATTCGGCCCTTCGAGCCTGCACCGCCATTCAATATGATCATGGCTGATCATCCAACAGTATCCTGTACCTGCCTTCTCTCCATACCCCCTGATCCCTTTAGCCACAAGGGCCACATCTAACTCCCTCTTAAATATAGCCAATGAACTGGCCTCAACTACCTTCTGTGGCAGAGAATTCCACAGATTCACCACTCTCTGTGTGAAGAAAAACGTTCTCATCTCGATCCTAAAAGACTTCCCCTTATCCTTAAACTGAGACCCCTTGTTCTGGACTTCACCAACATCGGGAACAATCTTCCTGCATCTAGCCTGTCCAACCCCTTAAGAATTTTGTAAGTTTCTATAATTCTATAATATAATTCTCCCAATATAATTTGTAAGTAATATAATATAATATAATTACAAATATAATTTGTAAGTTTCTATAATTCTATAATATAATTCCCCCCTCAATCTTCTAAATTCCAGCGAGTACAAGCCAAGTCTATCCAGTCTTTCTTCATATGAAAGTATTGATACCAAGTCATTAACCTACCAGCTCTTTCCTACATACATCAGATGGGCTTGCCTTAAACTCATTCTAGGTTTCATAGAAGATAGACATAAAATGCTGGAGTAACTCAGCGGCTCAGGCAGCATCTCTGGAGAGAAGGAATGGGTGACGTTTCGGGTCAAGGCCCTTCTTCAGACTCGACCCAATACGTCACCCATCCCTTCTCTCCAGAGATGCTGCCTGTCCCGCTGAGTTATTCCAGCATTTTGTGTCTATCTTCGGTGTAAACCAGCATCTGCAGTTCATTCCTGCACACTAGGTTTCGTAGACTAACATAACAGGTAAACATATTCAAAGTGGATAACAAAAAATAACTAAAAAGCACAAAATGAAAGGGTGCAAGATATATTTGGTTAGAAAGTTGGACAGGTACATGGACAGGATAGGTTTGGAGGGATATGGGCCAAACGTGGGCCGGTGGGACTAGTGTAGATGGGAGCCCTGAGGTGGGAACGATGAGGGAGTGGGGGCCTGGCAAACGGAAGTCATTGAAGAGATGAAGGGCGGGTGACGTGTCTTGGACGTGGGTAGTAGTAAAGATGAGGGAGTGGCTGTCTGAAGAAGGGCCTCGACTGGAAACGTCAGCCATTCCTTCTCTCCAGAGATGCTGCCTGACCCGCTGAGTGACTCCAGCATCTTGTGTCTATCATGAGTAATGATCAGTCAGAGTGCAGGAGGGAGGTTGGAAAGCTGATTGCTGAATGGTGCCAGAACAATAATCTTGCTCTCAGCATCAGCAAGACCAAGCAGCTGGTTGCTGACTCCAGAAGAGGAAAGCTGGTGATCCATGAAACGTACAGGAAGGGGCTGCAGATGCTGGTTTACACTGAAGACAGACACAAAATGCCTCTCCCTCTTCCCCGACTCTCAGACTGAAGAAGGGTCTCGACCTGAAACGTCACCCATCCCTTCTCTCCAGAGATGATGCCTGACCCGCTGAGTTACTCCACCATTTTGTGTCTGTCTTTAGTGTAGTTGGGGCATGTTGGCGTGTGTGTGGGGAGGTTGTACTGAAGGGCCTGTTTCCGTGCTGTGTGTCTCTATGGTGATGCAGTTGTGTTGGTGTTGGCGGTTTTAGGCGTGCGTGCGTGCGTGTGTGCGTGCGTGCTGGGGAGGTGGGCGTGGTACCGGAGGTTGCATTCGTTGGCGTGCTCAATGGCAGCGTGCCGCTCATCCACCTCTAAAGCCATCAGATGCTTCAGCTTCTCCGCCTTCTCCAAGTCACCTCCAAGCTTCTCCTTCTCCCTCAAAACCTGATCAACGCACTCCCTGGGAAAAAAAACACAGAGTTGACATCCGTTTACTGAAGCAAGCTTTGACCCACTGAGACTCGAGGGTGTGGGCTGTGTTGTACTTCGTGGTCCGGTACCTGTTGTACCTTTGTTGTGACTCTGGAAGGACCACGAGTACACATGTTTAAGATGTTATCATGGTGGAGCTTATACTCCAGGCCGCCTGGATCCAGAGTGACCGCCTAATCACACCAATCCCTTATATACACAGGCATACAAAGTAGTTCTTGGATATACAAAGTAGTCCCAGCAATATCACAACATCCCCCTTGTCTTATATATTACAACATCCCCCTTGTCTTATATATTACAACATCCCCCTTGTCTTATATAAAATTGTTTTCTTTACCATTCGAGGGCTAAAATACATTTAACAAACAAAACCAAAACACCATTGCTTTTTGCAAACAAAACCAATAACACAACTAAACACAATTAAACACAATTGCTTTTTTTCGCCATCATGGTGGTCACTCCTCTGCGGAATTTCACTCATCTCCGTGTGGTCACTCATCTCCGGGTGGTCACTCACTCCGTGTGGTCACTCCACAGATATATACATTTATACAAAAGCATCAAATATAATACATTAAGCTTTCATTACACAGATCACTACACAGGTCATTAAACACAAAATATTCATTTTGTTCCATATCTTCCCCTCAAGAAGACGTGCTGTGTAGATCAAACGTAGTGTAGGCTCTAGATGCTCCACCACCATGATTTGCCTGCCACTGCTGGCCTCCCACTGCTGGGCTGGCACTGCTGGGCTCCCACTGCTGGGTTGGCACTGCTGGGCTCCCACTGCTGGGTTGGCACTGCTGGGCTCCCACTGCTGGGCTCCCACTACTGGGTTGGCACTGCTGGGCTCCCACTGCTGGGTTGGCACTGCTGGCCTCCCACTGCTGGGCTGGCACTGCTGGGCTCCCACTGCTGGGTTGGCACTGCTGGCCTCCCACTGCTGGGTTGGCACTGCTGGCCTCCCACTGCTGGGCTGGCACTGCTGGGCTCCCACTGCTGGGTTGGCACTGCTGGGCTCCCACTGCTGGGCTCCCACTACTGGGTTGGCACTGCTGGGCTCCCACTGCTGGGCTCCCACTGCTGGGCTGGCACTGCTGGGCTTCCACTGCTGGGTTGGCACTGCTGGGCACCCACTGCTGGGTTGGCACTGCTGGGCTCCCACTGCTGGGCTCCCACTGCTGGGCTCCCACTGCTGGGCTCCCACTGCTGGGCTCCCACTGCTGGGTTGGCACTGCTGGGCTGGCACTGCTGTAATCACGGTGCGATCGCGCCTCCGCTGCAGTGCGCTCTTGCCCCGCCCACAGGTGCTCCCCGGCAGCTGTCGCTCAACTTTTCGAACGCGCTGCCGCTGGCCCCGCCCACAGGTGCTCCCCGGCCCCGCCCACAGGTGCTCCTGGCAGCTGCCGCGCTATTCCAACGCGCTGCCGCTGCCTCGGGCCCAGGGCCGTCCCGACTCTACGGTCGACGCGCCTGGGTGAGTATTTAGTGCCTCGGCCTTTACCGGCCGCCGCACCTCCGCGGGTGGTCGGTCCCTCCGGTCGCCGACCCCCTCCGGTCGCCGCACACCTCCGTAGGTGTCGGTCTCCTCCGGGGCTCTCCCGGTCGCCGCACACCTCCGTAGGTGACGGTCTCCTCCAGGGCTCTCCCGGTCGCCGCACACCTCCGTGGGTGTCAGCCCCCCCCGGTCGCCGCACACCTCCGTGGGTGTCGGTCTTCCCCGGTCGCCGCACACCTCCGTGGGTGTCGGGTCTCCCGGTCTTTCCGGTCACCGCACACCTCCGTGGGTGTCGGCTCTCCCGGTCGCCGCACACCTCCGTGGGTGTCGGTCTCCCCCGGGGCTCTCCCGGTCGCCACACACCTCCGTGGGTGTCAGCCTCCCCCGGGGCTCTCCCGGTCGCCGCACACCTCCGTGGGTGTCGGTCTCCTCCGGGGCTCTCCCGGTCGCCGCACACCTCCATGGGTGTCGGACTTCCCCGGTCACCGCACACCTCCGTGGGTGTTGGTCTCCTCCGGGGCTCTCCCGGTCGCCGCACACCTCCATGGGTGTCGGTCTTCCCCGGTCACCGCACATCTCCGTGTGTGTCGGGTCTCCTGGTCTTCCCCTGTTGCCGCACATCTCCATGGGTGTCGGTCTTCCCCGGTCACCGCACATCTCCGTGTGTGTCGGCTCTCCCGGTCTCTCCCCCGCGAAGCAGTCGCAGGCTTCTAATCTCGGGCCTACACAGGTGCTGGGGCGCGACGTGGGCCTACACGCACCGCCCCCAGCAGCTTGCAGCGTCACGTCGGCAACTCGGCGCCGACTACTGAGCAGGTAACTATACCAACTCACACTGGCCCTGTCGGGATGCACTCCAAACGTCCCGAGACCACGAGCTGGAAACTTTTCTTTTGTTTTGTTTCCCTTCAGGGCTTTTTTTTTCCTCTTCTTTTTTTTTCTCTTTTTAACCTTTTCTGCTCGGGCATGCTTCATTCTCCCTAGGCGAAACACCAAACCGCTGCCACCATGTTGTACTTCGTGGTCCGGTACCTGTTGTACCTGTGTTGTGACTCTGGAAGGACCACGAGTACACATGTTTAAGATGTTATCATGGTGGAGCTTATACTCCAGGCTGTTTATTCCAAGGCCGCCTGGATCCAGAGTGACCGCCTAATCACACCAATCCCTTATATACACAGGCATACAAAGTAGTTCTTGGATATACAAAGTAGTCCCAGCAATATCACAACATCCCCCTTGTCTTATATATTACAACATCCCCCTTGTCTTATATATTACAACAGGCTGTAGGGAGGGGCTGGGCAGGCTGGGACTTTAGTCGTTGAGCGCAGGAGGATGAGGGGTGAATTATAGAGGTGTACCAGACCAAGTGGACCCGTTGGGCCCAAACCTCTCCTGCATTGGTGCAGCACCCTCTCCTCTCCCCCTTCCCCCTTCCCCCTTCCTCCTCCCGTTCCCCTCCCCCCCTCCACCCCTCTCCCTCCCTCCCTCCCTCCCCCCCCCCCCCCCCCCCCCCGAGGAGATAGATTTAAACTTTAAAATGTGAATAACTTAAAAAATATAACACCGACTTCAATGAAACTTCTTCCATTAGCACCAAAGGGAATGACGGTGAGTAAGGTGGGACTAAAATTGTCGCGCTATCGTATACCGTTTTGGCTGTAGTTCAGGAACAAACAAACTAAAGTTTTAGTGTATAGATAATAACATCATGAGGGGAATAGACTCAGGTACATCATTCCCTGAAGGTCGAGTTGCAGGTAAGATGAGGTGGTTAAAAAGACTTTTGGCACTTTGGCCATCATCAGTCAGAGTATTGAGTATAGAAGTTGGGAGGTCACGTTGCAGTTGTATAAGACGTTGGTGAGGCCGCATTTAGAGTATTATGTTCAGTTCTGGGCACCATGTTATAGGAAAGATATTGTCAAGCTGGAAAGGATACAGAGAAGATTTACGAGGATGTTGCCAGGACTAGAGGGTGTGAGCTATAGGAAGAGGTTGAGCAGGCTGGGACTATTCCTTGGAGCGCAGGAGGATGAGGAGAGATCTTGTCGAGGTGTGTAAAAATGAGAGGAATAGATCGGGTAGATGCACAGAGTCTTTTACCCAGAGTAGGGGAATCGAGGACCAGAGGACACAGGTTTACGATGAGAGAAGGAAGATCTGAGAGGGGCCTAGGGGGCAATGTTTCCACTCAGAGGGTGATCCGTATTGGGGACAAGCTGCCAAAGCGAGCTGTAGAAGTGGGAAACATTTCTGAAGACATGGGGACAGATAGATAAACAAGAAGGGTTTAGAGGGACAAGGGCCAGATGCAGGCAGATGGAAGCATCCATGTATTGCCAACTGTGCTGACATGGATCATTTGGGCTGAAGGGCCACTACAGCTCTGTGACTGTGTAACTAAAGAGGAAACAATCGACTTACATCAAGTGTCTGATCTCATTTTTGAAGGTGGCCAGGACTGCCTGGTGGATGTCGTTCTTTGATATGAGCAGCTCGTTCTCCAGAGCTAGGGTTAACTCCAACAGATTCACCTTCCCGTACACGGCAAACTCCAGAGTCTGTAAACAGTGACAGGCAGCGTCATTGTACAGCTACACCTCTCACACGCACACCCCACACACACACCCCACACACACACACACCCCCCACACACACACCCCACACACACACACCCCACACACACACACACCCCCCCACACACACACACCCCACACACACACCCCCCACACACACACACACTCCACACACACACACCACACACACACACTCCACACACACACCCCACCCCCACACACACACACACACACATCACACACACACATTCCACACACCTTACACACACACACGCACACACACACACATCACACGCACACATTCCACACACACCTCACACACACCCCACAAACCCCACACACACACACGCACACCCAGCCCACACACACACACCACACACCAGCCCACACAGACCACACACACATACACACCCTCCACACACACACACACCACACACACACACCCCACACCACACCAGCCCACACACCCCCCACACACACACGCACACTCCACACATACCACACACACACCTCTCACACGCACGCACCACACACACACCCCACACACATCACACACACACAAGCACGCACACACACCATACCACACACACACACGCGCACACACCCCACACACACACGCCCCACACAAGCATCACACAAGCATCACACACACACTCCCCACACACACACACACACCTCACACACACACACCTCACACACACCCCACACCCCACACACACAATCACACACATACCCCACACACCCCACACACACACACACACACACCTCACACACACACACACACACACCTCACACACACCCCACACCCCACACACAATCACACACATACCCCACACACCCCACACACACACACACCCCACACACACACACCCCACACACACCCCACACACACACCCCACACACACCCCCCACACACACACCCCACACACACATACACCCCCCACACACACACACCCCACACACACACACCCCACACCCACACACACCCCACACACACCACACTCAGGCAGACAGTCGTTCACCTCGGTCAAGGCGGTACCTTCAGGATGTCCAGGCCGTTGTCGATGCCTTCGCTCTGCCACACGTCCAGTATCATCTCGGCCGCAGCGTGGCCCGAGCCATCGTCCAGCCAGGACAGGAGGCGCAGGCCGATGGTGCTGGTCATGGTGGACGGGCAGGCCGTGCGGCGCCCACTCTCATCAAAGGGCTGCCGTGGGAACGCGGAGAGAAAGCACAACGTCACGCACGCTGCTCCCAACTCACAACCCCGGCAGTCTGAGTAAGGGGTGAGCCTCATTGTCTGGGACTCGTTCTCCCCGAGCCCACAGCTAACAACGGCCGTCTCCTTTATCATCGTTACTTAGCACATCTTTCATTCGTTTGTTCCACATCTCTCTACATCACCGTCTATATATCTCGTTTCCCGTTCCCCTGACTCTCAGTCTGAAGAAGGGTCTCGACCCGAAACGTCACCTATTCCTTCTCTCCCGAGATGTTGCCTGACCCTCTGAGCAACTCCAGCTTCTTATGTCTGCCTTTGACAAAGCTTGACACAAAATGCTGGAGTAACTCAGCGGGTCAGGCAGCATCTCTGTGGAGAAGGGATGGGTGACGTTTTGGGTCGAGACCCTTCTTCAGACTGAGAGTCAGGGGAACGGGAAACGAGATATATAGACGGTGATGTAGAGAGATGTAGAACAAATGAATGAAAGATATGCAAAGTAACGATGATAAAGGAGACGGCCGTTGTTAGCATGCAGGTGCAGCAGGCAGTGAAGAAAGCGAATGGTATGTTGGCATTCATAGCAAGAGGATTTGAGTATAGGAGCAGGGAGGTTCTGCTGCAGTTGTACAGCGCCTTGGTGAGACCGCACCTGGAGTATTGTGTGCAGTTTTGGTCTCCTAACCTGAGGAAAGACGTTCTTGCCTTAGAGGGAGTACAGAGAAGGTTCACTAGATTGATCCCTGGGATGACGGGACTTACATATGAGGAAAGACTAGATAGACTGGGCTTGTACTCGCTGGAATTTAGAAGACTGAGGGGGGATCTTATAGAAACATTTAAAATTCTTAAGGGGTTGGAGAGGTTAGATGCGGGAAGATTGTTCCCGATGTTGGGGGAGTCCAGAACTAGGGGTCACAGCTTAAGGATAAGGGGGAAGTCTTTTAGGACCGAGATGAGAAAACATTTCTTCACACAGAGAGTGGTGAATCTGTGGAATTCTCTGCCACAGAAGGTAGTTGAGGCCAGTTCATTGGCTATATTTAAGAGGGAGTTAGATGTGGCCCTTGTGGCTAAAGGGATCAGGGGGTATGGAGAGAAGGCAGGTACAGGCTACTGAGCTGAATGATCAGCCATGATCATATTGATTGGCGGTGCAGGCTCGAAGGGCCGAATGGCCTACTCCTGCACCTATTTTCTATGTTTCTATGTTTCAGACTCAGAGTCAGGGGAGGGGGCGGGACATGGATAAGGAAGTGTATAGATAAGGAACTGTAGGGTGTGAAAACAGGGCAAAGGGAATGGGGATGAAGGACAATGTAGAATAGAGCATTATTTTTGCCTGGGAAAGGAGTTTAGTTTGGAGATACAGTGTGGAAACAGGGTCTTGGGCCCCCCTGGCCCATGCCAACCAACAAGCACGCGTACACTGGCACTAACCTACACAAGCAGAACAATTTACAGAAAGCTACTAACTTACAAACCCACATGTCTTTGGAGTGTGGGAGGAAACCGGATCGCCCGGAGACAACCCAAGTGGGGTTTAGTTTTGAAACCCCATGTTTAGTTTAGAGACACAGAGTGTAAACAGGCCCTTCGGCCCACTAAGTTCGCACCGACCAGTGATCCCCGCACATTAACACTATCCTACACACACTAGGGACAATTTTTACATTTACCCAGTCAATTAACCTACAAGCCTGTACGTCTTTGGAGTGTGGGAGGAAACCGAAGATCTCGGAGAAAACCCACACGGTCACGGGGAGAACGTACAAACTCCGTACAGACAGCGCCCGTAGTCAGGATTGAACCTGGGTCTCTGGCGCTGTAAGGCAGCAGCTCTACCACTGCGCCATTGCGATCAGTTTTCAAATAAAGCTTAACAAAGGTGAAGGGCCTACAATGAGGCCGGAGCAGCGTGTTGGAGATGAGATGGTGGCTCGGTGAGGTCGCGGCCTGCAGAACAAGTACCTGCAAGGAATGGTGCCTCTTCAGCTGTCGGTAGGGAGTGCTCGCTGAGGAAGGTGCTGATCGTTTAAAGATGCCGTGAAGGAAGTCCTCCAGCCGCATCAGTCCGTCCTGGTCCAGCTTCTGAAATATGTCATCGAGAAGCTGAGGAACAAAACATCACGTTACCACTGCAGTGCGTGCGGACACGGGAGAACAGCTGCTTGTAGTGTACAGCACCCAGCTCATTCCATCATCCATCTCATTCCCTTACAATCACAAGTTCCAGCCCCTCAGACACGAAACATAGAAACATAGGTGCAGGAGGAGGCCTTACGGCCCTTCGAGCCAGCACCGCCATTCATTGTGATCATGGCTGACCATCCAGTTATGAAATGAGTGCGAGTTAGAATTTACCCCAATAACAGGGCGGCACGGTGGCGCAGCGGTAGAGTTGCTGCCTTGCAGCGAATGCAGTGCTGGAGACCCGGGTTCCATCCCGACTACGGGCGCCGTCTGTACGGAGTTTGTACGTTCTCCCCGTGACCTGCGTGGGTTTTCTCCGAGATCTTCGGTTTCCTCCCACACTCCAAAGACGTGCAGGTTTGTAGGTTAATTGGCTTGGTGTGTGTGTAAATTGTCCCCAGTGTGTGTAGGATAGTGTTAGTGTGCGGGGATCGCTGGTCGGCGCAGACCTGGTGGGCCGTAGGGCCTGTTTCCGCGCTGTATCTCTAAACTAAACTAAAACTATAAAAAGGACGATTTTTCCACACGGGGGGGGGGGGGGGGGGGGGTGGATTCATGGAACGAGCTGCCAGACGAGGTAGTTGAGGTTACATTTAAAAGGCATTTGGACAAGGCACACGGATAGGAAAGGTTTAGAGGAATATATGGGCCCCAAGCAGGCAGAGGGGCCTGGTGTAGATGGGGCAGCTTGGTCAGTGTGGACGAAGAGTGTGGGAAGGAACTGCAGATGCTGCTTTACACCGAAGATAGACACAAAATGGTGGAGTAACTCAGCGGGACAGGCAGCATCCCTGGAGAGAAGGGATGGGTGACGTTTCGGGTCGAGACACTTTTCTGGCCCTTCGGGCTGAAGGGCCTGTTTCCCTGCTGTACGAGTCCTCAAATGGTGAATGTTCTCAAATCGTGTGTATGTCCAGCGACCGTGCTTGTTAACATTTTCTGCAATCATTCAGGATTAACGGCATCGTTTCTACGGAGAGGGTGTGTTGCTGGTGAACGCGCACGTCCCAGGGTAACAGCGCGGAGATGGGCCGCTGAGGTACAGGTGGATCGGTAACAAGTCCGCGTGATCTGCCCGCACAGAGCTGCCGCCACCACTGAGGGGCGCCAACACGGTAACAATGTCAACCACACCATCACAACAGCAACTCGCAACACGTCACCCTCACTGTCACAGAATCACACAGCACGCAAACAGGCCCACTTCGCACACGCCGGCCACCTTCTAGTTTGGTTTAGTTTAGAAATACAGCGTGGAAACAGGCCCCTTCGGCCCACCGGGTCCGCACCTCTGGGGAGAAAGGGAACGGGTTTTGGGTGGAGACTCGAGCCCCTTCTTCAGACTAATGTAAAGTGGGACTGCGAGTAGGTCGGAGATGGTCACCTGTGCATCGACGTTCTGAAGGCCACACTGGTCGCAGATGGAGATCAGCTGGTTGCTGCTCAGGAAGCTGTCCTTGGTGACTCCCAGCTCCTGCAGCCGCTCCTCCATCCACTGGGGGTCAGCAACGTGCAGGCTCTGGTTGTCCGTCAGCTCATCCGGGTTCCATAGTCCCAGCTGACCTGCAATACAGGACGGGACAGGCGTTACACGCGGGAAGGGCATCACACGCAGACACAAAAAGCTGGAGACCGGCAGCAACTCTGGAGAGAAGGAATGGGTGACGCTTGGGCTCGAGACCCTTCCTCAGACCATTGGCACAAAGAGGGACTGATCAAATAAAACACAATTGGGAGAGGCGGGTAGGGTTGCCAACTATCTCACTCCCAAATAAGGGACATGGTGACGTCACCGCCCCGCGCCCCACGTGACCGCACCCAGCCAGCGGCCACGTGCTCCCGCTCCGCCAATGGCGGCCGTCCGGGCCGGGAAGTGGGTTGTTATGCAACCTCCGTTAGGCGGCTCCCAGGGCTCTGGACGCACACTGTCCGAGCCCACAGCGTCCGGGCCTACAGTGTCTGGGCCTACAGCTCCCCCTGGCCCTAATACAGGACTAGGGCGGTGCCGTACGGGACAAACCAATTTAGCCCAATATACGGGATGTCCCGGCTAATACGGGACAGTTGGCAACCCTACGAGAGAAATTCCCAACTACATCTGGGTGGCAGGTTCATCGCTGAATGCCACTCGAACACCCAGGAGCGAAGAAGACTGCAAAAAGCTGTGGGGACTGCCCAGTCCATCACGGGTTCTCACCACCCCACCATCGAACTGATTTACAGGAGTCACAGCCTCAAAAAGGCAGCCAGCATCATCAGAGACCCACACCACCCTGGCCACACACTCATTTCACCACTGGCATCAGGAAGAAGGTACAGGAGCCTGAAAACTATAACGCCCAGGTTCAGGAACAGCTTCTTCCCAGCAGCCATCAGGCTACTAAACACCACAACCTCAAATACGCTCTGAACGACATAGATTTGGGGGGCAATGGTTTTGTCTTTTTGCACTATTATGTGTGCATGTATGTGTGTGATATGTATATGTGTATGTATGTGTGTATATGCATGTGTGTATATGTATGTGCATATGTATGTATGTGTGTATGTACGTGTGTATGTATGTGTGTATGTATGCATGTGATATGTATATGTGTATGTATGTGTATGTACATGTGTGTATATATATGTGCATATGTATGCGTGCATGTGTGTATATGTGTGTATGTATGCGTGTGTGTGTATGTGTGTATATATGTATGTATGTGTATATATATGTGTGTGTGTGTATGTATGTGTGTGTGTATGTATGTGCATATGTATGCATGTGTGTATGTGTATATGTGTATGTATGTGTGTGTATGTGTGTATATGTGTGTATGTGTGTACGTGTATGTAAGTGTGTATATGTGTGTGTGTGTATGTGTGTACGTGTATGCATGTGTGTATATGTATGTGTGTGTGTATGTGTATGTATGTATGTGTGTATATGTATGTGTGTGTGTATGTGTATGTATGTGTGTATATGTATGTGTGTGTATGTATGTATATATGTGTGTATGTGTGTACGTATGTGTGTATGTGTATATAAACACACTGAACGTTTGTCGTGTTTATTATATTGTTTACTGTGTACTATGTTTACATATAGTGTGGTGCTGCTGTGAGTAAGACTGTCCTTGTATCTGGGACACGACAATGAAACTCTCTTGACTGTTATTGGGAGCTTCCCCTTCTTTGCTGGCTCTGAATGGTCGACACTTTGGCAATTCTCTGACATTATTTGTCATCTAATCGCAAAGAACTCCGTGACTGGCTGCCGTCACTTTGCCCACATCCGTCACGAGTCCGTTCACACGCCAAGCACACGGCAGACACGGTGCCACGGGCACAGCCCGCGTGTGCTGCCCGTGTGGAGGGGCCGGCTCCCCCTGGTGCACGCTAACCCGCACCACACGGCACTGACAGTCACACCCTGAATGGAAATGATCCAACTCATCCTGTGGGAAACTCCTCGACTGGTGGGTGTTAGAGTTCAGAGTTCAGTTTGGTTTATTTATTGTCACATGTAGACATAAACATAGAAACATAGAAAATAGGTGCAGGAGGAGGCCATTTGGCCCTTCGAGCCAGCACCGCCATTCATTGTGATCACGGCTGATCATCCACAATCAGTAACCCGTGCCTGCCTTCTCCCCATATCCCTTGAATCCGCGAAGGACACAGGCCCTTCGGCCCCACTCATCCATGCCGGCCAACATGCCCCATCCAAGCTAGTCCCATTTCCCTCTGTTTGTCCCATACCCCTCTAAACCTTTCCTGTCCATGCACCTGTCCACATGTCTTTTACATGCTGTTATAGTACATGCATTAAACACTCCTCTGCACACCTTCTGTTCTTACCCCTGTTCTTTGTTGCAATATCTGAACAATCAGTTACTCCCTCGCCCCTTGTTGACTTTTTATCTGCCATTCTATGTCCTGCTTCTTCCCTCTCCCAGCTTTCTTCTCCCTCCCCACCTTCACAGTCTGAGGAAGAGTCTCGACCCATTCCTTCTCTCCAGAGATGCTGCCTGACCCGCTGAGTTACTCCAGCATTTTGTGCCCACCACCACTGGCAGCTAATTCCATACACCCACCACCCTCTGTGTGAAAACGTTGCCCCTCAGATTCCTACTAAGTCTTTCCCCTTGCACCTTAAACCTATGTCTTCTGGCTCTTGATTTCCCAACTCTGGGTAAATGATTGTGTGCATTCACCCGATCTATTCCACTCATGGTTTTATACACCTCTGTCACATCACCACTCAGCCTCCTGCGCTCCAAGGAATAAAGTCCTAGCCTGCCCGACCTCTCCCTAAAGCTCAGGCCCACGAGTCCTGGCAACATCCTCACAGATTATTGTCGCATTTGCTGAGGTACAGTGAAAAGCTTGGTTTTGCAAGCCATCAAATCAGATCAGATATACTGTAGGGAAGTACAATCAAGTCAAACTCAAGTACAGTGGGTAGAGCAAAGGGGAAGATAGAGTGCAGAATATTAGTCCAGTTTAGGTTATTGTCACGTGTACCGAGCGAGGTACAGTGAAAAGCTTTTGCTACGTGCTAAACAGTCAGTGGAAAGACAATACGTGATTACAATCGAGCCATTTACAGTGTATAGATACATGATAAAGGAATAATGTGTATTCAAGAGAGAGTTATACATAGTTCTTAGGGCTTACGGAATCAAGGGATATGGGGAGAAAGCAGGAACTGGGTACTGATTTTGGTTGATCAGCCATGATCATATTGAATGGCGGAACTGGCTCAAAGGGACGAATGGCCTACTCCTGCACCTATTTTCTATCTTTGTGTAAGGTAAAGCCAGCTTATAGATACATGATAAGGGAATAACGTTTAGTGCAAGGTAAAGCCAGCATATAGATACATAAGGGAATAACGTTTAGTGCAAGATAAAGTCCGATCAAGGATATTCCGAGGGTAAATAGTTCTCAGAGCTAGAGGGAGAGGTGAATCGGACGGTAGCCTAGCTGATGGAAGGGGCGTTCAGAAGCCTGATACTGTTGGAGTTACCCTGCCTGACCTCACCCTGACTAACCTGCCTGTGGGAGACGTATGTGTTGGTGGAGTCAGTGTGCCGCCCAGCGTTTGCAGAACAACAGAGGCAGCTCACTCTTACCTTCAGCCTCGTATTCATCCCCGTCAGTGGAGGTCTTCCAGTTCTAAACAGAGAAACCAAACGTGAGTCAAGCAATCCCACCTGCCACTTGCTTCATTTTTCCGACTTTTTTAGATTTAGAGATACTGCGCAGAAACAGGCCCTTCGGCCCACCGGGTCCGCGCCGCCCAGCAATCCCCGCACATTAACACTATCCTGCACCCACTAGGGACAATTTTTACATTTATACCAAGCCAATTAACCTACAAACCTGCACGTCTTTGGAGTGTGGGAGGAAACCGAAGATCTCGGAGAAAACCCACGCAGGTCACGGGGAGAACGTACAAACTCTGTACAGACAGCACCCGTAATCGGGATGGAACATGGGTCTCTGGCGCTGTGAGGCAGCAACTCTACCGCTGCACAACCCTTACATTGCACCTCAGCCACAAATACATCTCTCACATTTCTGAGGTATAGCACCTTTCACACACTCTTAGTGCACCAGAGACACTGAAGAACATTTCTAAATATAATTCCAGATAAGATAAAATAGTCCATCTGATCACATCATGTGTTCAGAAGCCGACATTAATAACCTGTTAAAATGCAGTGATAGACAATAGACAATAGGTGCAGGAGGAGGCCATTCGGCCCTTCGAGCCAGCACCGTCATTCAATGTGATCATGGCTGATCATTCTCAATCAGTACCCCGTTCCTGCCTTCTCCCCATACCCCCTGACTCCGCTATCCTTAAGAGCTCCATCTAGCTCTCTCTTGAATGCATTCAGAGAACTGTCCTCCACTGCCTTCTGAGGCAGTGTTGGTCAACGATGAACCGTGAAGGAGTCAGAGGCACACGGCACTGAAACAGGCCCATCAGCCCAACTCCTCCATGCCCACTCATCTACAGGTGCTCCTCGACTTACGATGGGGTTACGTTCCGATAAACCCATCCTAAATCAACAATATCGTAAGTCGAAAATGCATTTAATACATCTGATCGTGTGGCTGACTGGGAGCTGTGGCTCGCTGCCGTTTAGTTTAGTTTAGAGATACAGCGCGGAAACAGGCCCTTCGGCCCACCGGGTCCGCGCCGACTAGCGATCCCTGCACACTAACACTATCCCACACCCACTAGGGACAATTTACACTTACACCCAGCCAATTAACCTACAAACCTGCACGTCTTTGGAGTGTGGGAGGAAACCGAAGATCCCGGAGAAAACCCACGCAGGTCACGGGGAGAACGTACAAACTCCGTACAGACAGCACCCGTAGTCAGGATGGAACCCGGGTCTCCGGCGCTGCATTCGCTGTAAGGCGGCAACTCTACCACTGCGCACCATCGTAAATTCGAAATATCGTAAGTCAAAGCATCGTAGGTCGAGCAGCATCTGTAGTGCCACCAGCCCACGCTTGGCCCACATCCCTCTAAACCTTTCCCATCTACGTACCTGTCCAAATGTCTTTTAAATGTTGTAATAGTACCAGCCTCAACTACCTCCTCTGGCACCTCGTTCCATACACCCCCCACCCTCTGTGTGAAAATATTGCCCCTCAGGTTCCTCGCTGACCTTAAACCTATGTCCTCTTGATTCCCCGCCCCCCCCCTACCCTGGGAAAACAACAACATGCATTCACCCACAAAATGCTGGAGTAACTCAGCGGGTCAGGCAACATCTCAGGAGAGAAGGAATGGGTCACCCTTCTTCAGTCTGAAGAAACGTCACCCAATCCTTCTCTCCTGAGATGCTGCCTGACCCGCTGAGTTACTCCAGCATTTTGTGAATAAATACCTTCGATTGGTTATTTTCTTACACTGCATGCATTCACCCGATCTATTCCTCTCATGATTTTGCACACCTCTACAAGTCAAGTCAAGTCAATTTTATTTGTATAGCACATTTAAAAACAACCCACGTTGACCAAAGTGCTGTACATCAGTTCAGGTACTAAGAAACGAACATACAATGGCACACAAACATAACAGCACATACATAAACAGTTCACAGTGCCCCTCAGCCTCCTGCTCTCCAAGGAATAAAGGCCTAGCCTGCCCAACCTCTCCCTGTAGCTCAGGCCCTCGACTCCTGGCAACATCCTCGTAAATCTACCCTGCAACATTTACCAGAATAGAACTGCCAGTTTATCCCACAGGTGATAGATATCCTCAGGATAGGTGCACTCACAAAGGCAAGCACTCAAAACTGTAACACCCCCTCACTGTCCCACCCCATCAACACATTTCCCCACCACCTCAAGGTTACCCTGCTCCTCTCCTCTCCCCATCGCATCCCAGAGTACAACATACCCCCCCCCCCTGTCTCTTCCACCCATATCCCTCCCTCCAAGTCTCCTCCACCTATCACTTGCCAGGCTTTGTCCTGCCCCCACCGTGCGGCACGGTGGCGCAGCGGTAGAGTTGCCGCCTTACAGCGAATATAGCGCCAGTGACCCGGGTTCAATCCCAACCACGGGCGCTGTCTGTACGGAGTTTGTACGTTCTCCCCGTGACCTGCGTGGGAATTCTCTGAGATCTTTGGTTTCCTCCCACACTTGGAGGCCGATTCTTTAGATGCCTTCAAGAGAGAGCTAGATAGAGCTCTTAATGATAGCGCAGTCAAGGGATATGGGGAGAAAGCAGGAACGGGGTATTGATTGTGAATGATCAGCCATGATCACAGTGAATGGTGGTGCTGGCTCGAAGGGCCGAATGGCTTCCTCCTGCACATATTGTCAATTGTCTATTTGTAGGTCAATTGGCTTGGTGTAAATGTAATTGTCCCAAGTGCATGTAGGGTTGTGTTAATGTGTGGGGATCGCTGGTCGGTGCAGACTGGGTGGGCCGAAGGGCCTGTTTCCACGCTGTATCTCTAAACTAAACTAAACCTGCCTTTCTCAGCTTTCTCCCCCCTACTACACAAGTCTGAAGAAGGGTCCCAGCTGGAAATTACAGCTAGTAGTCTGTCCATCCCCTCCACAGATGCTGCCTGACCTGCCTAGTTCCTCCAGCACCATTTGACAAATCAAGGCATCCGTCCGTTGAGAGTGATGGCATTTCAGAGCAGACACCTCATTTTGATTGAGCCTCAACCTGAAACGTCACCCATCCCTACTCTCCAGAGAAGCCACCTGTCCCGCTGAGTTACTCCAGCATTTTAGTGCCTATCTTTGGTGTAAACCAGCATCTGCAGTTCCTTCCTACACATTCCTTCTGTTATTGGACAATAGACGATAGGAGTGCAGGAGTAGGCCATTCGGCCCTTCGAGTTATTATACTGGTGATTGTACTGCTTTGACAAAACTGTATCACTGTAGTTTGGTTTGGAGATACAGTGTGGAAACAGCCCACTGAGTCCGCACCGACCAGCGATCCTCGCACATTAAACCTGTCCTACACACACTAGGGACAATTGACATTTATACCAATTATACAAACTCAAACCAATTAACCTACAAACCTGTACGTCTTTGGAGTGTGGATGGAAACCGAAGATCTCGGAGAAAACCCACGCAGGTCACGGGGAGGACGTACAAACTCCGTACAGACGGCGCCCGTAGTCGGGATGGAACCCGGGTCTCTGGCGCTGTAAGCACTACAAGGCAGCAACTCTACCACTGCAGGAGATGGTACGTATACTTTAAATAACGTGCGTCGTTGACAGCGGCGTATATAATAATTCCCCGACCTGCGGAATTATAGCGGTGACTTGCAGTGTCAGTGGACGGGTGCTAATCTAAATGAAAATGGAGGGGCGGTTTCCATAGCTACAGGATTAAACACAGTGATTCAAAGCTGGCAGCAGCTGGTGGAATATTTCAATTACTCTCTGACTGAGAGAGCTCTATCCGAGAAAGCAATTTGAAAGCCATATAATTGGAGTCCCTGATACCTCTCTGTACTAATCCGTACAGTGTTTCATGGAGCCATGATCAACCCTTCTTAATTTCCTTTAGGAAAAGAAATTAGCTCTGCTTCCTAACATGACGAGGAACTTCAATTTGTGAGCAATGCTTACTTATCTCTCTTACGCAGAGAGTGGATAACGAGCAAGTCCCCTTATGTGGAGGAAGGAAGTGCAGGTGCTGCTTTACACCATAGACGCAGAATGCTGGAGTAACTCAGCGGGTCAGGCAGCATCTCTGGAGAGAAGGAACGGGTGACATTTCGGGTCGAGACCCTTCTTCAGACTGAGAGTCCAGGGAGAGGGGGACTTTAGATTTTTAGATTTAGATTTAGAGATACAGCGCGGAAACAGGCCCTTCGGCCCACTGGGTCCGTGCCGCCCAACGATCCCCGCACACTAACACTATCTTACACCCACTAGGGACACTTTTTACATTTACCCAGTCAATTAACCTACAAACCTGTACGTCTTTGGAGTGTGGGAGGAAACCGAAGATCTTGGAGAAAACCCACGCAGGTCACGGGGAGAACGTACAAACTCCGTACAGACGCGCCCGTAGTCAGGATCGAACCTGAGTCTCCGGCGCTGCATTCGCTGTAAGGCGGCAACTCTACCGCCACGCCACCGTGCAGAGATATGGACGGGTAAGGTGTGAAAACGACAGATCAAAGGGGACGAAGATGTGGAGCTCGGCAAAAGAAATAAAGTTCAGCAAACAGCTTTGATTTTTCCTGCATCTAGCTTGTCCATTATGATTTTATACGTCTCTATAAGATCCCCTCTCATCTTTCTAAACTCCAGTGAATACAAGCCTAGTCTTTCCAATCTTTCCTGATATGACAGTCCCTCCATCCCAGGGATTAATCTCGCTGCACTGTCTCAATAGCAAGGACGTCCTTCCTTCTGGTTTAACATCTGCGATTGTGGGCTCAGCATCATGTTTTTGTGGGTGAGGTTCCTGTGCTACACAAATTAAACCCAGCGTTGTCCTGACTTTTCATCAACATTGCAACAGGTACGTCAGTTATAAACGGAGGCACAAGGGAGCTGCAGATGCTGGAATCCAGAACAACACACAGAGGGCACACGGCCTTCTCTCCAGGGATGCTGCCTGGCCCGCTGAGTTACTCCAGCATTTTGTGTAAATCAGCACCTGCAGTTCCTTATTTCCACTGGTGTATCGAGACCCTTCCTCAGAATGGTCAGGGGATCTAATCTACATTTTCATTGACCTCCATCCACTTTTCGTGTCTCATTTTCACACCTTACACTTCCTTATCTCTGTGTCGCCCTCTCCACTGACTCTCAGTCTGAAGAAGCCTGAACCTACCTGATCTCCCGGTTGCTAAACACTTTAGCGCCCCCTCCCATTTCCACACTGACCTTTCTGTCCTGGGTCTCCTCCACTGTCAGAGTGAGGCCCAACGCAAATTGGAGGAACAGCACCTCATATTTCGCTTGGGCAACTTACACCCCAGCGGTATGAACATTGACTTCTAACTTCAAATATCCCTTGCTTTCCCTCTCTCTCCATCCCTCCCCATCCTAGTTCTCCGACCCGACTGACTGTCTTCCTGATTCAATTTTATCTTGGTATGCTTCATTGTCACCTTCTCCTAGCTAACGATGATCTGTTCTACATTGTCCTTGAGCCACATCCCCCTTGATGTCTCGTTTTCACACCTTGCCCTTCCTTATCTCTGTGTCGCCCTCTCCCCTGACTCTCAGTCTGAAGAAGGGTCTCGTCACCCGTTCCTCCTCTCCAGAGATGCTGCCTGTCCCGCTGAGTTACTCCAGCACTCTGTGTCCTTTATAAAATACGCCATGCAAGAACAAAATGGCGTTTTCCCCATGGGATTGAATGCTGACAGTGTGTAGGGCCGGCGTGGGGAAGGGGGTGAAGGATTCAGTGTGTGACAGCCATCCATCCACGTGACGCAGATACATTATCCAGACGGACACACACACACACACACACACACACAGCTGGTGCCGCGACTACAGATGGCACACGTTAGTATTCTGCACCACATCCCCCAGCACCAAAACAAACACACCTACAATCAGACACAGACACAAAATGCTGGCGCAACTCAGCAGGACAGGCAGCACCTCTGGAGAGAAGGAACGGGTGACGTTTCGGGTCGACAATCTTCGTCAGACTGCGAAGGTATTTATTCACAAAATGCTGGAGTAACTCAGCGGGTCAGGCAGCATCTCGGGAGAGAAGGAATGGGTGACGTTTCGGGCCGAGACCCTTCTTCAGACTGAGAGTCAGGGGAGAGGGAATCGAGAGTTATAGACGGTGATGTAGAAAGATGTAGAGAGATGCAGAACAAATGAATGAAAGTTGTGCAAAAATGTAACGATGATAAATGTTAGCAAGAGCTAGGTTAAAGCGAATTACAGACAATGAGAGGCAACCAGACAACGATGAAGCTGGTGCGATCTGGGTGGGTGGGGGGGTGAATGGGGAGAGAGGCGATGCAGGGGTTACTTGAAGTTAGAGCAATCAATATTCATACCGCTGGGCTGTAAGCTGCACAACCTTCACCATCTGCTTCATGGAAGCAGACCATCGTTCACAAGTCAGGCAGAGCAAATAACCGTGACTAAAGGCCAGCTTTTGTCAGCAGCTCATTAACATCACACTGCAGTAACAAAGGGTCGTGCTTGCAGCAAATCCCAGCGCAACCAGACAGCGGTCCGGAACTGCTACCCACCTCATCGGTGACCCTCAGACTATCCTTGATCAGACTTTGCTGGCTTTACCTCGCACTAAACGTTATTCCCTTATCATGGTATTTATTCACAAAATGCTGGAGTAACTCAGCAGGTCAGGCAGCATCTCAGGAGAGAAGGAATGGGTGACATTCAGAAGAAGGGTCTCAACCCAAAACGTCACCCATTCGAGTCTGAAGAAGGGTCTCGACCCGAAACGTCACCCATTCCTTCTCTCCCGAGATGCTGCCTGTCCCGCTGAGTTACTCCAGCATTTTGTGAATAAATACCTTCGATTTGTACCAGCATCTGCAGTTATTTTCTTACATTCCCTTATCATGTATCTGTACACTGTAAATGGCTCGATTGTAATCACGTATTGTCTTTCCGCTGACTGGATAGCGCGCAACGAAAGCTTTTCACTGTACCTCGCTCGGTACACGTGACAATAAACTGAACTAAACACTTCCACGTCTGGTGATATGAAAATAAACTATAGAGATTTGGAGCCTTTGTTTTTTCATTTTATAAATATTTGTTATGTGGCGCGTCGAGAGAGGCCCGAAATAAAGGCCTGGACCGCCTGAAGCCGGCCCACTTAGACATTGACCAACCGGTGCGGGTTGCCCAGCCTCGGCCACGAGGTCGCCCACCTTTGCGGGTCCCACCACCTGTCCCTCCGCCGGCCCCTCTGTCGACCGATTACCGCACGCGGTCCGGTCGGGTTGTGCGACCACCAGTGCGTTTCGTGCCTCCGGTTCTGGGGGGGGGGTCCTGTGGCGACTCCCAAGGGTCGGGCCATACCACTACCGACCCCTCGGCACGGAAATGGACCAGTCCAGGGGGGCGGTCCGGTAGTACATATATAAGGACAAGGTTTTGGGCGCGAAGCCATTCCGGCAGACTCGACCCGTCTGATAACTGTGTAATAAACCATAACGCCCCCAAAATACCCGGCTCCTTGCCTTTATTTCGGGCCTCTCTCGACGCGCCACAGTTAATGCAGATCTACACATTTTTGAATCTGTGATAAACTTAGGAATGTAGCAATACGATGAGAACTTACGAAACATGTTTGGTAAGTTCGCAGATGACACTAGAGTAGGTGGTACTGTAGATGGTGAAGGCCGGAGTATCTCAGCGGGTCAGACAGTATCTCTGGTGACGTTTCGGATCATGACCCTTCTTCAGACTGTTCCTTCTCTCCAGAGATGCTGCCTGTCCCGCTGAGTTAACTCCAGCTTTTTGTGTCCATCTTCGGTTTAAACCAGCATCTGCAGTTCCTTCCCACACTTATAGATAGTAAAGATGGTTATCAAAAATCGCAGCAGATTCTTGATCAGTTGGGCAAGTGGGCTGAGGAATGGCAGATGGAGTTTAATGCAGATAAGTGTGAGGTGTTGCATTTGGGAAGCGCAGAACGGCGGCATGGTGGCGCAGCGGTAGAGTTGCCGCCTTACAGCGAATGCAGCGCCGGAGACCCGGGTTCCATCCCAACTACGGGTGCTGTCTGTACGGGGTTTGTACGTTCTCCCCGTGACCTGCGTGGGTTTTCTCCGAGATCTTCGGTTTCCTCCCACACTCCAAAAACGTACCGGTTTGTAGGTTAATTGGCTGGGCAAATGTTTTTTTTAAATTGTCCCTAGTGGGTGTAGGATAGTGTTAATGTGCGGGGATCGCTGGGCGGCGCGGACCTGGTGGGCCGAAGGGCCTGTTTCTGCGCTGTATCTCTAAATCTAAAAAAAAATCTAAAGTCAAACCAAGGCAGTACCTTCACGGTGAATAGCAGAGCTCTGGGTGGTGTTGTACAGCAGAGGGATCTAGGAGTGCAGGTACATAGTTCCCTGAAGGTGGAGTCACAGGTAGATGGGGTGGTCTTGAAGGCTTTCAGTACATTGGCCTTCACCAGTCAGGGCATTGAGTATAAACGCTGGGATGTAATGTTACAGTTGTACAGGACGTTGGTGAAGCCACACTCAGAGTATCGTGTTTAGTTTTGGCCACCTTGCTACAGGAGGGATGTTGTTAATCTGGAAAGAGTGCAAAGAACTAGACTACTGCAACTCCCTATACACTGGGACCAGCCAATCATCCCTGTCCCGCCTGCAATTGGTCCAAAACGCCGCAGCGAGACTCCTGACGGGTACCCGTAAAAGGGACCACATCACCCCGATTCTGGCCTCTCTCCACTGGCTCCCAGTACAGTACAGAATCAACTTCAAGCTCCTCCTATTCACATACAAAGCCCTAAATGGGCTTGCCCCCCCCCCCCCCCCCCCATATCAAACATCTTCTAACCCACCTCTCTATCTCCAGGTCCCTCAGGTCGGCCGACTTGGGGCTACTGACTATCCCGCGGTCTAGGCTTAAGCTCAGGGGTGACCGCGCTTTTGCGGTTGCAGCTCCTAGACTGTGGAACAGCATCCCTCTCCCCATCAGAACTGCCCCCTCCATCGACTCCTTTAAGTCCAGGCTCAAAACCTATTTCTACTCCCTAGCGTTTGAGGCCCTCTGAGGGGGCACTGTGAACTGTTTATGTATGTGCTGTTATGTTTGTGTGCCATTGTATGTTCGTTTCTTAGTACCTGAACTGATGTACAACACTTTGGTCAACGTGGGTTGTTTTTAAATGTGCTATACAAATAAAATTGACTTGACTTGACTAGAGGGTCTGAGCTACAGGGAGAGGTTGGGCAGGCTGGGACTTTATTCCTTGGAGCACAGGAGGATGAGGGGTGATCTTATAGAGGTGTATACAATCACGATTGAAAAGATCAGGTAGATGCACAAAGTCTCTCACCCAGAGTAGGGGAATCGAGGACCAGAGGACATAGGTTTAATGTGAAGGGGAAAAGATTTAACAGGAATCTGAGGGGTAACCTTTTCACACAGAGGGTGGTGGGTGTATGGAACAAGCTGCCAGAGGAGGTAGTTGCGTCAGGGACTATCCCAACATTTAAGAAACAGTTAGACAGGTACATAGATAGGACAGGTTTGGAGGGATATGGACCAAATGCAGGCAGGTGGGACTTGTGTAGCTGGGACATGTTGGCCGGTGTGGGCAAGTTAGCCTGTTTCCACGCTGCATCAGTCCCTGACTCTATGAAAGGAGCTACATGAATGTGGAGACCGTGTGTGGAAACAGTGCTGTCATTCCATGAGCCCCATCCCCAACACTCTGAAACCTGTCTTCAGCTGTAAGTCCAATGACAAGTTCACCAATTATCAGACTACACCTGCAAATATTTTAGAAACCGGAAAAGCAGTATTCTCCGCCTCTTAAGATGGACGTCTAAGAGATATTTAGTAATATGGGTCGGCACGGTAGAGTTGCTGCCCGACAGCTCCAGAGACCCGGGTTGATCCTGACTACGGGTGCTGTCGGTACGGAGTTTGCATGTTCTCCTTGTGACCGCGTGGGTTTCCTCCGGGCGCTCCGGTTTCCTCCCACACTCCAAAGATGCACAGGTTTGTAGGTTAATTGCCTTGGCATAATTGTAAAGTGTACACTTGTCCCGAGTGTGTGTAGGGTGGTGTTAAATGTGCGGGGATCGCTGGTCGGCGCCGACCCGGTGGGCCGAAGGGCCAGATCGGCGCTGTATCTCTAAACTGAACTTCAGTCTTTCCAGGTGAGACAGAGGTTCACCTGCACCTCCTCCAACCTCATCTATTGTATCCGCTGCTCCAGATGTCAACTTATTTACATCGGCGAAACCAAACGCAGGCTCGGCGATCGCTTCGCTCAACACCTGCGCTCGGTCCTCATTAACCAATCGGATCTCCCGGTGGCTGAGCACTTCAACTCCCCCTCCCATTCCCAGTCTGACCTTTCTGTCATGGGCCTCCTCCAGTGCCATAGTGAGTCCCACCGGAAATTGGAGGAACAGCACCTCATATTTCGCCTGGGCAGTTTGCAGCCCAGTGGTATGAACATTGACTTCTCCAACTTTAGATAGTTCCTCTGTCCCTCTCTTCCCCTCCCCCTTCCCAGTTCTCCCTCTATCTTCCTGTCTCCACCTATATCCTTCCTTTGTCCCGCCCCCCTGACATCAGTCTGAAGAAGGGTCTCGACCCGAAACGTCACCCATTCCTTCTCTCCCGAGATGCTGCCTGACCCGCTGAGTTACTCCAACATTTTGTGAATAAATACAGACTAATAAATGCGAGGCTGGAAATGTGGTTGAGCCACAAAAGGGAAAGGGGAAGGACAGAATCCCACCTCAATGCCATCGGCCCGCGGTGGTTCCTCAGGCTGCCTGCCATCGGACGTCACTGTCACCGTCCCCGTCACCTCCTCCAGCGAACCCTGGAACTCCGGCACCGTCCTCCGTCCGTAGCGCTTGCCATCCTTCACGTACTTGGGCTGCACCTCGGTGGAGTCTGCAAGCACAGGGCACGTTGTCAACAGCCGCAACATCCCACACCCAAAGAAAAACCTTCCCCGTGTTGGGGGAGTCCAGAACCAGGGGCCGCACAGTCTACGAATAAAGGGGAGGCCATTTAAAACTGAGGTGAGAAAAAAAAACTTTTTTCACCCAGAGAGTTGTGAATTTGTGGAATTCTCTGCCACAGAGGGCAGTGGAGGCCAATTCACTGGATGAATTTAAAAGAGAGTTAGATAGAGCTCCAGGGGCTAGTGGAATCAAGGGATATGGGGAGAAGGCAGGCACGGGTTACTGATTGTGGATGATCAGCCATGATCACAATGAATGGTAGTGCTGGCTCGAAGGGCCGAATGGCCTCCTCCTGCATCTATTTTCTATGGTTTCTAGCACTCTCACACAGGCTCGGGCGGCACGGTGGCGCAGCGGTCAGGCTATTGCCTCACAGCGCCAGAGACCCGGGTTCCATCCCGACTACGGGTGCTGTCTGCACGGAGTTTGTACCTTTTCCCCGTGACCTGCGTGGGTTTTCTCCGAGATCTTCGGTCTCCTCCCACACTCCAAAGACATACGTACAGGTTTGTAGGTTAATTGGCTTGGTATCAATGTACAAAGTGTAGTAATGAACTGCAGATGCTGGGTTAGACCAAAGATAGGCACAAAAAAGTTGGAGTAACTCAGCGAGTCAGACAGCATCTCTGAAGAAAAGGAATAGGTGACGTTTCAGGTCGAGACCCCTACTTCTACCCTACCCGAAACGTCACCCATTCCTCCTCTCCAGAGATGCTTTCTGACCCGCTGAGTTACTCCAGCTTTTTGTGTTTTTCCTCAAAATTTCTATTCGGTTTAGTTTATTGTCACGTGTACCGAGGTACAGTGAAAATCTTTTGCTGCATGCTAACCAGTCAGCAGAAAGACAATACATGATTACGATTAAGGCATAGATACATGGTAAGGGAATAATGTTTAGTGCATGCTAAAGCCAGCAAAGTCCGATCAGGGAGAGTCCGCGGGTCTCCAATGAGGTGTCAAAAATTGTCCATAGTGTAGGATTGTGTTAATGTGCGGGAATCACTGATCAGTGTGGATACTAGTCCCACCTGCCAACGTTTGGCCCATATCCCTCCAAACCTGTCCTATCCATGTACCTGTCTAATTGTTTCTTAAATGTTGGGATAGTCCCAGCCTCAACTACCTTGTTCCATACACCCACCACCCTTTGTGTGAAAAAGTTACCCCTCAGATTCCCATTAAATATTTTCCCCTTCACCTTAAACCTATGTCCTCTGGTCCTCGATTCCCCTACTCTGGTCAAGAGACTTTGTGTATCTACCCGATCTATCCAATCATGATTTTGTACACCTCTATAAGATCACCCCTCATCCTCCTGCGCTCCAAGGAATAGAGTCCCAGCCTGCTCAACCTCTCCCTGGTGCTCACTCCCTCGAGTCCTGACAACATCCTGGTAAATCTTCTCTGTACCCTTTCTAGCTTGACAACATCTTTCCTATAACATGGTGCCCAGAACTGAACTGAACACAATACTCTAAATGTGGTCTCACCAACTGCAACATGACCTCCCAACTTCTACACTCAGTACTCTGACTGATGAAGGCCAATGTGCCAAAAGCCTTTTTAACCACCTTGCGACTTGACCTGCAAGGAACAAAGTACCTCAGTCTTTGGAACTCTTTTCCTCAAAGCAGTTGGCGAGTCTATAAATATTTACAGGAGACAAGTCGATAGGTTCTTGACAGGGGGATGAAAGGCCCCCATGGGTGTATAGGTATGCAGAGTCCCACAGTCATACTGCATGGAAACAGGCCCTTCAGCCCAACTCGCCCATCCTGACCAAGATCTCTGTCAACGCTAGTGATGTCTCATCCAAATGAAGGAGATAATCAGAGCAGTTACGATATTAAAAGTGAGGGCAGGTTCTTGGGGCTGGTTGGGTCAGTCATTGACCTGATTCTTCGTTTCTATGTTGACTGCCCAGGAGGTATTATAAACTAGTCAGAGCATCCACCATTTGCAGTGTGCGGTTTGCAATTAGTGGGGTCAGGGCAAAGAAGAGAGGTCACGGCGACCAATGAGCTTAGTTTAGTTTAATTTAGAGATACAGCGCGGAAACAGGCCCTTCGGCCCACCGGGACCGCGCCGCCCAGCGATCCCCGCACACTAACACTATCTTACACCCACTAGGGACAATTTAGAATTACTGTATCCCAAGCCAATTAACCTACAAACATGTACGTCTTTGGAGTGTGGGAGGAAACCCACGTGGTCACGGGGAGAACGTACAAACTCCGTACAGACAGCACCTGAGGTCGGGATCGAACCCAGGTCTCTGGCGCTGTAAGGCAGCAACTCTACCACTGTGTCATCTATTACCTTCAAGTAACCCTCTCTCTATCTCTATCCCTCCCCCACCTAAGTCGCAGCAGCTTCCCCTTTTCACCAAACAGCTAATAATGGCCTGTTCCCTTTATCATTGTTGTTTTTTTGTGTATCTTTCATTCATTGTTCTTTATCTCTCCACATCATCGCCTGTATCTCTCGTTTCCCTTTCCCGTGACTTTCAGTCTGAAGAAGGGTCTCGACCCGAAACTTCACCCGTTCCTTCTCTCCAGAGATGCTGCCTGACCCGCTGAGTTACCCCAGCATTTTGTATCCACCAGGAGGTTACCTGTGCCTGCGGGGTTGAGTTACAGGGAGAGGGTGGGACAGGCTGGGGTTATTTACACTGGAGCAGGGGAAGCTGAGGGGTGACCTTACTGAGGTGCACAAGATCACGACGGGGCACGGAGAACGTGAATGCTCACAGTCTTTACCACATGGTAGAGGATTCTAAATCCAGAGGGCACAGGCTTAGGGTGAGAGGGGAGAGATTTAAGAGGGGCAGCTTTTTCACACAGAGGGTGGTGGGTGTATGGAACGAGCTGCCAGAGGAGGTAGTCGAGGCTGGGACTATCCCAACGTTTAAGAAACAGTTAAACAGGTACATGGATAGGACAGGTTTGGAGGGATGCGGGCAGGTGGGACTCGGGTAGCTGGGACATGTTGACCGGTGTGGGCAAGTTGGGCCGAAGGTTCCACACTGTGTCACTCTATGACTGTGACAGGGAGACATGGTGTGTGGGAACCCATCTTTAATAGCCATGCGCATTCAAAAGGCACGACTACAGAGAAAGGAAGGAAGGAAGGAAGGAAGGAAGGACGATGATATGATCTGATATATTGCAAAAATGCAGCTTCCTCACGAAAAAGGAACTTGTGAAAACAGCCCCGAGGTGTAAACAATTTCCAAAAATAGAGCTTGCCAAACCAAGTTATAATGTGCTGGAGTAACTCAGCGGGTCAGGCAGCATCTCTGGAGAACATGGATAGGTGACGTTTCATAGAGTGCTGGAGTAACTCAGCGGGTCAGGCAGCATCTCTGGAGAACATGGACAGGTGACGTTTCAGATTGGGACCCGTTTTTCAATCCAAAGACGGGTCCCGACCCGAAACGTCACTTTTCTACGCTCTCTGAGATGCTGCCTGACCCGCTGAATTACTCCAGCAGTTTTTGTCCTCAGTTGTAAACTAGCATCTGCAGTTCCTTGTGTGACTTAAAGCTATTGAGCTTTACCATCAGTTCAGTTTAGTTTATTGTTAATAGATAATAGATAATAGACAATAGGTGCAGGAAGAGGCCATTCGGCCCTTCGAGCCAGCACCGCCATTCAATGTGATCATGGCTGATCATTCTCAATCAGTACCCCGTTCCTGCCTTCTCCCCATACCCCCTGACTCCGCTATCCTTAAGAGCTCTATCTAGCTCTCTCTTGAATATATTCAGAGAATTGGCCTCCACTGCCCTCTGAGGCAGAGAATTCCACAGATTCACAACTCTCTGACTGAAAACGTTTTTCCTCATCTCAGTTCTAAATGGCCTACCCCTTATTCTTAAACTGTGGCACCTTGTTCTGGGAACATGTTTCCTGCCTCTAACGTGTCCAACCCCTTAATAATCTTATACATTTCGATAAGATCCCCTCTCATCCTTGTTCAGCTTGGTTTATTGTCACGTGTACCGAGGTACAGTGAAAGTTTTTGTTACGTTCGATCCAGGCGCCTGGAATCTGCTCTTTCATGAAATCAGATAACTGGTGATCTGATTCCAACCTTAATTCAAAAAAATCTCTGGAGGGAATTGACAGATGGTGTTTCGGGTTGAGAGCCTTCTTTGGGCTCAGAGGTGATTCCAAATTAGACAAACGAGGCATTCGTCTAAGGATGACAGGACAATATAGCTGAAATTTCACCCATTTTAAAGGTAATGAAGTCTCATATTGGTTCCACAACAGCATTATCAGTATATTTCTGAGCTCATATCAGATGTTAGGCATACAAATTATAATCTTATTTCCCTGCTCTGATTATTAATTTCTGCCCATCTGTACAACATCTTCTTAAAAAGTGGGATAACATTAGCTACCCTCCAATCCACAGGAACTGATCCTGAATCTATAGAACATTGGAAAATGATCACCAATGCGTCCTTGATTTCTAGAGCCACCTCCTTAAGTACCCTGGGATGCAGACCATCAGGCCCTGGGAATTTATCAGCCTTCAGTCCCATCAGTCTACCCAACACCATTTCCTGCCTAATGTGAATTTCCTTCAGTTCCTCCGTCACCCTAGGACCTCTGTCCACTGGTACATCTGGGAGATTGTTGGTGTCTTCCTTAGTGAAGACAGATCCAAAGTACTCGTTTAGCTGTTCTGCCACTCCTTTGTTTCCCATTATAAATTCACCTGTGTCTGACTGTAAGGGACCTACATTTGTCTTCACTAATCTTTTCCTCTTTACATATCTAAAGAAACGTTTACAGTCAGTTTTTCTATTCCCCGCAAGCTTTCTCTCATGCTCTTTTTTCCCCCTCTTAATAACCCCTTTGTCCTCCTCTGTTGAGTTCTAAATTTCTCCCAGTCCTCTGGTTTGCTGCTTCCTCAGGCCAATTTATATGCCTCTTCCTTGGATTTAACACGATCCTTAATTTCCCTCGTTAGCCACTGTTGAGTTGCCTTCCCCGTTTTTTTTAATTTTTAAGACATACACCTTGTTTGTCTAATTTAGACCATGCACATGCTCCTCCAGAACACTTTTTGCTCTTAATTAAAAGATTCAGGCAAGGCTGGGTTTGAAGAGCCCTTGGGTTCCCGAGCCACAACAAAAAGGTGCAAGCTGATGTCAATAAAGGTATTTTTAGTCGGATTACACGCTGATCAAATCCCCAGCTGCTTCTGTTAACAACTGAGGCAAATTCACAGGAACTCAGCGTGTAAATTCACAGCACGGACATCTTAACCTCCTGAAGAAATTGCAGGGAATTGTGGATGCAGCCCAAACCATCACACAAACCAACCTCCCTTCCATTGACTCCATCTACACATCGCGCTGCCTCGGCAAGACCAGCAGCATAACCAAGGACCAGTCACACCCTGGCCACTCCCTCTTCTCCCCTCTCCCATCGGGCAAAGGGTGCAGAAGTGTGGAAACGCACACCTCCAGATTCAGGGACAGGTTCTTCCCAGCTGTTATCAGGCAACTGAACCATCCCACCACAACCAGAGAGCAGTGCTGAACTACTATCTACCTCATAGGAGTCCCTTGGACCATCCTTGATTGGCTTTATCTTGCACCAAACGTTATACCCTTATCATGTATCTGTACACTGTAAATGGCTCGATTGTAATCATGTATTGTCTTTCTGCTGACTGGTTAGCACGCAACAAAAGCTTTTTGTGATGATAAACTAAACTGTACTGAACTGTACTGTACTGAACTACACTAAACTAAACAAAGCAGTTAAACTAGATGCTGCAACATTGAAGGGTAGACACAAAATGCAGGAGTAACTCAGCGGGTCAGGCAGCATCTCTGGAGAGAAGGAATTCCCTCTCTCTCTAGACATTGCCTGAACCCGCTACCCATTCCTTCTCTCCAGAGATGCTGCCTGACCCGCTGAGTTACTCCAGCATTTTGTGTCTACCTTCCATTTAAACCAGCATCTGCAGTTATTTTCCTACACATTTTGCTGCAAGATTGACCCGAGTTACTCTGAACTCTAACTAGCCTCGATTATAGAAATGACTGGGAATCTTCAATTGTGTAATGGTTTTAATGATCAGGAACTACCCCTCCTTCTAACAGTGCTCCATGTAATCCCTTTCATCCTCCTTGGCCAATGGTCACAAGTTAGCTCAGTTTAAGTCCTCATGAGGTGGTCTACTTTGTCCAAGCCAGTGGATATATTTAAGGCAGAGATACACTGTGGACAGATTCTTGATTAGTACGGGTGTCAGGGGTTACGGGGAGAAGGCAGGAGAATGGGGTTTGGAGGGAGAGATAGATTTATTTATTTTAGATTTAGATTTAGATATACAGCGCGGAAACAAGCCCTTCGGCCCACCGGGTCCGCGCCGCCCAGCGATCCCCGCACTATCCTACACACACTAGGGACAATTTTTTTAAACATTTTTTTAAATGAACCCAGCCAATTAACCTACATACCTGTACGTCTTTGGAGTGTGGGAGGAAACCGAAGGTCTCTGAGAAAACCCACGCAGGTCACGGGGAGAACGTACAAACTCCGTACAGACGGCGCCCGTAGTCAGGATCGAACCTGAGTCTCCGGCGCTGCATTCGCTGTAAGGCAGCAACTCTACCGCTGCGCCACCGTGCCGCCATGATTGAATGGCGGAGTAGACTTGATGGGCTGAATGGCCTAATTCTGCTCCTATCACTGATGATGAACTGAAGAAGGGTCCCAAAGTCAGGCTTTTAAACACTACAACTGAGATGAGATTGAGACGAGGAAAAACGTCTTCACTCAGAGCGTTGTGAATCTGTGGAATTCTCTGCCACAGAAGCCAGTGTAGGCCATTTCACTGGATGTTTTCAAGAGAGAGTTAGATTTAGCTCTTAGGGGCTAATGGAATCAAGGGATATGGGGAGAAAACAGGTATGGGATACTGATTTTGGATGATCAGCCGTGATCATATTGAATATTCATAACAAGAGGATTTCAGTATAGGAGTAAAGAGGTTCTTCTGCAGTTGTAGACCACATATGGAGTATTGTGTACAGTTTTGGTCTCCTAATTTGAGGAAGGACATCCATGTAATTGAGGCAGTGCAGCGTAGGTTCACGAGATTGATCCCTGGGATGGTGGGACTGTCATATGAGGAAAGATTGAAAAGACTAGGCTTGTATTCACTGGAGTTTAGAAGGATGAGAGGGAATCTTATAGAAACATATAAAATTGTAAAAGGACTGGACAAGCTCGATGCAGGAAAAAATTTCCCAATGTTGGGGGAGTCCAGAACCAGGGGCCACAGTCTTAGAATAAAGGGGAGGCCATTTAAAACTGAGGTGAGAAGAAACTTTTTCACCCAGAGAGTTGTGAATTTGTGGAATTCTCTGCTACAGAGGGCAGTGGAGGCCAAATCACTGGATGGATTTAAGAGAGAGTTAGATAGAGCTCTAGGGGCTAGTGGAATCAAGGGATATGGGAAGAAGGCAGGCACGGGTTATTGATTGTGGACGATCAGCCGTGATCACAATGAATGGCGGTGCTGGCTCGAAGGGCCTAATGGCCTCCTCCTGCACCTATTGTCTATGCTTCTATGTTTCTAACCTCCAAATAAACTCTGAACTACACAGGCCCCAGGGTCTCAACCTGAAAGGTCCCCATGTCCTCCAGCACTTTGTACTCTGTCCAATACCCTGGAAATGTTCCGGTGCTGCTGTGGTCTAGAGCGTCAGAGATCCCACACTCACTATCGTTAGCAAAATCAAAACAGTTTCCCCAATACAAATGTGTACGAAGGAACTGCAGATACTGGTTTACACCGAAGATGGACACAGAATGCTGGAGTAACTCAGCGGGACAGGCAGCATCTCAGGAGAGAGGGAATGGGTGACGTTTCGGGTCGGGACCCTTCTTCATGCTGATGTCAGGGGAGAGGCGTGGAGACAGTGATGGGGCCGCTGCGTGAACAGAGAGTGCTCTCGATGGGGCAGCATCTAGAGGGCAGCCACTCTACACGCGGCCTGCTAACGGGCCACCTTTACACAGACAGCAACTGGCTTCCCATCGCCACTATCATAAGTCACAGGAGCGGAATTCGCCCATCGAGTCCACTCCGCCATTCAATCATGGCTGATCTATCTCTCCCTCCTAACCCCGTTCTCCTGCATTCTCCCCATAAAACCCCTGACACCCGTACTGATCAAGAATCCTTCTACGGTGCATCTGGCCACTGTTTGCAAGCAACAGTTTAAAAGATTTACTATCAGCAGCAGATTTTACATGCGGTGGCAAAGGATTCCAAAGATGGATGGTTCAGGGTTACAGCGAGAAGCAGGAAACAGTCTTTGTTGGTCTGGATGGTTCTAGAATTCAAGGATTGGTTCAGTCGAATTCCTGGTCTATTGTTCCGACTGTATGAAAGATGGGCAATAGACAATAGGTGCAGGAGGAGGCCATTTGGCCCTTCGTGCCTATACGCACCGCCATTCAATGTGATCATGGCTGATCATTCTCAATCAGTACCCCGTTCCTGCCTTCTCCCCATACCCCCTGACTCCGCTATCCTTAAGAGCTCTATCTAGCTCTCTCTTGAATGCATTCAGAGCATTGGCCTCCACTGCCTTCTGAGGCAGAGAATTCTACAGATTTACAACTCTCTGACTGAAAAGGTTTTTCCTCATCTCAGTTCTAAATGGCCTACCCCTTATTCTTAAACTGTGGCCCCTTGTTCTGGACTTCCCCAACATTGGGAACATGTTTCCTGCCTCTAACGTGTCCAACCCCTTAATAATCTTATACGTTTCGATAAGATCTCCTCTCATCCTTCTAAATTCCAGTGTATACAAGCCTAGTCGCTCCAGTCTTTCAACATATGACAGTCCCGCCATTCCGGGAATTAACCTAGTAAACCTACTCTGCACGCCCTCAATAGCAAGACTATCCTTCCTCAAATTTGGAGACCAAAACTGCACACAGCACTCCAGGTGCGGTCTCACTGGGGCCCTGTACAACTGCAGAAGGACCTCTTTGCTCCTATACTCAACTCCTCCTGTTATGAAGGCCAACATTCCATTGGCTTTCTTCACTGCCTGCTGTACCTGCATGCTTCCTTTCAGTGACTGATGCACTAGGACACCCAGATCTCGTTGTACGTCTCCCCTTCCTAACTTGACACCATTCAGATAATACTCTGCCTTCCTATTCTTACCACCAAAGTGGATAACCTCACACTTATCCACATTAAACTGCATCTGCTATCGGCAATGTTGGATGGAGCTAAGGAGCGTCTTTGGAAGGTGGCCCATTTGAGTTCATGAAGCATTTCTGTGACACTACTGGTCTTTCTATAGTCACCGGTTACAAGCCTGGCAGCTCTTCTCAAGGTTGTCAATGTGGGTCGCTTGGCAGGGATCCCAGATGGCACTACAGTATTCCAGTCTTGGACCTACTAGCGTTTTGTAAGCAATGTCCCTTGTGGATTTTGTACAGTTCCAGAAATGTAGTCACAAGAGACTGACTTGGACAAGGTCGACCACCTCGTGAGGATTAAACTGAATCAATCTCTGCCTTAAATCTGAAATCTCAGTCTGAAGAAGGGTCTCGACCTGAAACGTCACCCATTCCTTCTCTCCTGAGATGCTGCCTGACCTGCTGAGTTACTCCAGCATTTTGTGAATATCTGCCTTAAAAATATCCATTCTTCAGGGCGAGACCCTTCTTCCCGTGAAACGTCACCCATTCCTTCTCCCCAGAGATGCTGCCTGTCCCGCTGAGTTACTCCAGCATTCTGTGTCTATCTTCGGTGTAAACCAGCATCTGCAGTTCCTTCGTACGCATTTGTATTGGGGGAACTGTTTTGATTTTGCTAACATTTATACAATAGAGCTTTCTGGTTAAGGCGTGCTAGTTATCCATTTTGTAATAAATGACCAAGTTGGTCTCAGTGCTTGGGACAGGACAGTTCAAAAGACGTGGCCCAGACGTGCTCTGATGTGGAGAGGATGTTTCCACTAGTGGGAGAGTCTAGGACCAGAGATCGTAGCCTCAGAATTAAAGGATGTTCCTTCAGGAAGGAGACGAGGAGGAATTTCTTTAGTCAGAGGGCGGTGAATCTGTGGAATTCATTGCCACAGCGGTCTGTGGAGGCCAAGTCAATGGATATTTTTCAGGCACAGATAGATAGATTCTTGATTAGTATGGGTGTCTGGGGTAATGGGGAGAAGGCAGGAGAATGGGGTTAGGAGGGAGAGATAGATCAGCCATGATTGAATGGCAGAGTAGACTTGATGGGCCGAATGGCCCTGTCACTGCTCCTATCACTTATCAACATGAACTTATGACTGTACTGGAGACTGGGAAATGTTGCGTGCGTGGTAAAAGGGCAGTGAATGAAGCAGGGAATATAATCCAACAATACTCTCTTCACAAGGCATGGTGAAGCATGGACAGGCAGCAGATGTCAAAGCTCTGCTTGACTAATGGGTTTTAATTTTTTGAGAAATCAGAGCATATAAATAATAAAATGCTCTGCATCAACTGAGAAGGGGGAGCTTATAAACCACAGCATCAAAAACCAAATTAGGGGGAAAAACCAGACGCAATAAGTAAAAGGGCGTCACGGTGGCACAGCGGTAGATTTGCTGCCTTACAGAGCCGGAGTTACTCCAGCTTTTTAGATTTTTTTTAGAGATACAGTGCGGAAACAGGCCCTTCGGCCCACCGAGTCCGCACCGCCCAGCGATCCCCGCACACTAACACCATTCTACACCCACGAGGGACAATTTTTTAAAAACATTCACCCAGTCAATTAACCTACAGACCTGCACGTCTTTGGAGTGTGGGAGGAAAGCGAAGATCTCGGAGAAAACCCACGCAGGTCACGGGGAGAACGTACAAACTCCGTACAGACGGCGCCCGTAGTCAGGATCGAACCCGAGTCTCCGGCGCTGCATTCGCTGTAAGGCGGCAACTCTACCGCTGTGCCACCGTGCCGCCACAGAGCGAGTTTCTGTGTCTGCACAGAGCGAGTTACGCGGAAAGCTAATCCCAATGTTATTGTTGATTGTCAGGGAATTGAAGATAAAAGTAATCCCAGTTATACAGGGCACGAGTGAGGCCACAACCGTGGAGATTATTAACATCCTTATTTAGAAACAATTATGAATTGTTTTGGAAGCAATTGAGATAAGACTTACCCAAGTGAAAGTCGGACCGGGCAGATTGTCCAATGAGGAATGAATGGAGAGAATAGACTGCGATCTGCTGCTTTAAATCGACTCAGACTACAGCATGGAAACAGGCCCTTCGGCCCAACTCCTCCATGCCAACCTGATGCCTTACTAATCCGAATTTTTACGACAGAGCCTTTGCCTTCTCCCTTGTCTCACAGTCCTCTGGACCCTCCCCATCCATATACCTGTTGTAATTGTAAAAGTGGTTCTTGTACACGCATCTACACCTTCCTCTGTCACCTCATTCCAGATACAGACCACCCTCTGAGTGAAACAGTTGACCACGAGCTCCCTCTTAAATCTCTCCCCTCTCACCTTAAGCATGCGCCCTCTAGTTTTAAGAATCCTCTACCCTGGGACAAAGACTGTGAGCGTTCACTTTAACCAGTTCTGTTCAGTTCAGTTTATTGTCACCTGTACCGAGGTACAGTGAAAAGCTTTGGTTGCGTGCTAACCAGACCGCAGAAAGACAATACGTGATTACAATCGAGTCATTCACAGTGTACAGATACACGATAAGGGAATAACGTTTAGTGCAAGAAATGTTGCTGCAGGAGTAGAGATTTAAGAGTGTGGAGCGATTGTAATGTGTGATCGTAGATCTGCCTCCACACAAATAGTCGCCTTGGTTGGGCGTCATCTTGGAAGCATGTTTAGTTTAGTTTAGTTTAGAGATACAGCGCGGAAACAGGCCCTTCGGCCCACCGAGTCCGCAACGACCAGCGATCCCCGCACACTAACACTATCCTACACCCACTAGGGACAATTTTTACATTTGCCGAGTCAATTAACCTACAAACCTGCACGTCTTTGGAGTGTGGGAGGAAACCGAATATCTCGGAGAAAACCCACGCAGGTCACGGGGAGAACGTACAAACTCCGTACAGACGGCGCCCGTAGTCAGGATCGAACCTGAGTCTCCGGCGCTGCATTCGCTGTAAGGCAGCAACTCTACCGCTGCGCCACCGTGCCGCCCTTTATGTGGTGACTCTTTGCATACGTCAGGTATGCAAAACAAAGAATCTCCCTGAGAATTGTCACATATTCATTCATTCATTCAGTCGGTACTGCAGGTGCGGTCTCCAGATCAGATGCACACACTCAGCTTGTACATCTTGCCGTCTCTTTGTCCACCTACCTAGCTCTTGATAGCCATCCTCGCCCGAAAAATTCCCCTCAATGGTCGTCGACAAGATAAAGATCAATGCCTCTTTAAACTGTTCAAAATGTACCTGAAAGACAGGATGAAAATAAAATAGATCAATTGAACGCAATTACAAAAACATATCAGGTATACAGGCACATAAAGTATGTAAAATTGTGAGATACGTAAGATAGGGTAGACAGCCAGAGCCTTTATCCCCCAGGATGAAAATATCAATATGTCTCGACCCTAAACGTCACCCATTCCTTCTCTCCAGAGATGCTGCCTGTCACGCTGAGTTGCTCCAGCGTTTTGTGTCTGTCTTCCATATATTAGAGGGCATAGATTTAAGGTCAGAGGGGAAAGTTTAATGGAGGCAAGTTTATTTTCTGTGTCACGCACGCGCACACATACACACACACGCTCGCACGCACACACACATGCTCGCACGCGCACGCGCACACACACACACACACACACACACGGTGGAGGTGCCTGGAACACGTTGCCAGGGGTGGTGGTGGAGGCAGACACATTAGTGGCTTTCAAGAGGGTTTTAGATAGGCATATGGATATGCAGGGAATGGAGGGATATGGATTATGTGCAGGTAGATAAGAGATGGTCTTGGCATCATGATCGGCATAGACATTGTGGGCCGAAGGGCCTGTTCCTGTGCTGTACTGTTCTGTGACCTATAGACCAGAGAATGGTACAAACAGGGGGGATGGGATGCATCCTTAACAAGGATGGTGATATCGTTATTAAAAAAATTATCGATTAGAAAATTTGGTGAGTTTGTATTATGGCATTGCGTGTGTTCTCACTGTTGTAAATATCATTTTTATAATAGTTGAATAACTTATTTTTGATTAAAAATTAAAATGGTACAAAATGATGGGAAAGGATGTGTTGGCATCCTGATCCCTTGTTTAGTTTAGTTTAGAGATACAGCGCGGAAACAGGCCCCTCGGCCCACCGGATCCGCGCCGCCCAGCGATCCCCGCACATTAACACCATCCTACACACACTTGGGACAATTTTTACATTTGCCCAGCCAATTAACCTACAAACCTGTACGTCTTTGGAGTGTGGGAGGAAACCGAAGATCTCGGAGAAAACCCACGCAGGTCACGGGGAGAATGTACAAACGCCGTACAGACGGCGCCCGTAGTCAGGATCGAACCCGGGTCTCCGGCGCTGCATTCGCTGTAAGGCAGCAACTCTACCGCTGTGCCACCGTGACCGCCCAGGTTTACCACACAGTGGTGTCTCCATAATGAAATGCCCCACCTGCCATCTGGGGGCACATTGTTCAGGAGCAGTCACAGGGAGAGGAGGCAGTTATCACTCACAAGATACGACAATAATCTCCCACTTCCAAAACTTCATTTAAAATTGGTGGAAATAATCGTGACCACAAACACATTGGATGTTCTCAAAACTATGAATTCTTTGCACAGTAAATAAACAATAGACAATAGACAATAGGTGCAGGTGTAGGCCATTCAGCCCTTCGAGCCAGCACCGCCATTCAATGCGATCATGGCAGATCACTCTCAATCAGTACCCCGTTCCTGCCTTCTCTCCAGCGGTAAAGCTTCTGGTATGGGTCCATTATGGTCTCATCTTGGAAGAGGAAGGTTGAGGTCACACAATCCTGTTTATATCATGGGTAGGTTAGGTGATGGAGAGAGTCAAAAACATCACATTCCTGGGCGTGACTACTTCCGAAGATCTTTCCTGGACCCAGCACACTGATGCAATTATCAATAAAGCACATCAATGCCTCTACTTCCTGAGAAGATTACGGAGGTTCGGTACGTCAGAGAGGATTCTCTTGAACTTCTACAGTAGAGAGCACATTGACTGGTTGCATCACGGCCTGGTTCGGCAACTTGAACGTTCAGGAGCGGAAAAGACTGCAAAACATTGTGAACACTGCCCTGTCCATCACCTGCTCTGACCTCCCCACCATCGAACGGATTTACCGGAGTCGCTGCCTCAAAAAGGCAGCCGGCATCATCAGAGACCCACACCACCCTGGCCACACACTCATTTCACCCCTGCCATCAGGAAGAAGGTACAGGAGCCTGAAAACTGTAACGTTCAGGTTCAGGAACAGCTTCTTCCCAGCAGCCATCAGGCTATTAAACACCACAACCTCAAATAAACTCTGAACGACATAGACTATTACTATTATTATTATTTACAGTGTACCATGTTTACATATTCTGTTGTGCTGCAGCAAGCAAGAATTTAATTGTTCTATCTGGGTCACATGACAATAAAACACTCTTGACTCATGTAGCAAGATCCAGTTAACACTTGCGCGCTACGCAGTTCAATCACACTTTACATGAGTACAATCAAAGCCACACACAAGTACAACAGGTAGTGCACAGAGAGAAATACCACAATATAGTGTCACAACGTTATAGTGTTACAGGTACAGAGAAAAAGTGCAAGGCCCACAATGGGGTGGGTTGGAAGATCAGGACTGTACCCGAGCTTATGGGAATACCGTTCATTCGTCTGAGAGGCAGCAGGGAAGAAGATGTTTCTGAAGTCTGGTGGTGTGTGCTTTCAAGCTTCTGTACCTTCTGCCCGGCGGGAGAGGGAGAAGAGGGAATGGTGTGAGTGGTCCTTGATTGTGTTGGCTGCTTTCCTGAGGCGTAGATGGAGTTTCTGTTGGTTGCCACAGAAGGCTGTGGAGGCCCAGTCAATCGATATTTTTACGACAGAAATAGATTAGTCAAGTCAAGTCAAGTCAATTTTATTTATACAGCACATTTAAAAACAAGCCACGTTGACCAAAGTGCTGTACATCAGTTCAGGTACTAAGAAACGAACATACAATGGCACACAAACATAACAGCACATACATAAACAGTTCACAGCGCCCCCTCAGAGGGCCTCAAACTCCAGGGAGTAGAAGTAGGTTTTGAGCCTGGACTTAAAGGAGTCGATGGAGGGGGCAGTTCTGATGGGGAGAGGGATGCTGTTCCACAGTCTAGGAGCTGCAACCCCAAAAGCGCGGTCACCCCTGAGCTTAAGCCTAGACCGCGGGATAGTCAGTAGCCCCAAGTCGGCCGACCTGAGGGACCTAGAGTTAGAGAGGTGGGTTAGAAGATTTTTGATGTAGGGGGGGGAAGCCCGTTTAGGTCTTTGTATGTGAATAGGAGGAGCTTGAAGTTGATTCTGTACTGTACTGGGAGCCAGTGGAGAGAGGCCAGAATCGGGGTGATGTGGTCCATTTTACGAGTACCCGTCAGGAGTCTCGCTGCAGCGTTTTGGACCAATTGCAGGCGGGACAGGGATGATTGGCTGATCCCAGTGTGTAGAGAGTTGCAGTAGTCCAGGCGGGAGGAAATGAATGCGTGGATGATTTTTTCAATGTCGTCAAATTGGAGGAATGGTTTGATTTTAGCTGCGGTACGATGTTTAGACAGCTTACGTCACTTATTTTGTTGTGGTGTTTGAAGCCCCAGCACCTGAGAGGCCCATGGTGTCACGCAGGCTGCAGTCCAACAGAACCCAGCAGAGCAGGACAGCTGGACAAACATACATGGTTGCTGTGGGTGGAAGCTGGAGAGGTTCACTTGTACCTCCTCCAACCTCATCTACTGTATCCACTGTTCCAGGTGTGGACTCCTGTATATCGGCGAGACCAAGCGCAGGCTCGGCGATCGTGTCGCTCAACACCTCCGCTCAGTCCGCCTGAACCTACCTGATCTCCCGGTTGGCAAACACTTTAACTCCCCCTCCCATTCCCACACTGACCTTTCTGTCCTGGGCCTCCTCCATTGTCAGAGTGAGGCCCAGCGCAAATTGGAGGAACAGCATCTCATATTTTGCTTGGGCAGCTTACACCCCAGCGGTATGAACATTGACTTCTCTAACTTCAAATATCCCTTGCTTTCCCTCTCTCTCCATCCCTTTCCACCCTAGTTCTCCGACTAGTTTCACTGTCCTCCTGATTAATTTTACTGATTGTCTGCCTCGTTGTCAGCTTCCCCTCAGCCAACAATGAACCATTCTACATTTCCCTATCAGCATCTGTTTTGATCTGTCGTTTTCACACCTTACCCTTCCATATCTCTAGACTCTCTCTCCCCTGGCATCAGTCTGAAGAAGGGTCTCAACCCGAGACGTCACCCATCCCTTCTCTCCTGAGATGCTGCCTGACCTGCTGAGTTACTCCAGCGTTTTGTGTCTGTCGTCTGTGGAACTCCTCGGATCAAAACGGAGGTATCACAAAATGCTGGAGTAACTCAGCGGGTCAGGCAGCATCTCAGGAGAGAAGGAATGGGTGACGTCGATACCCTTCTTCAGACTGATGTCAGGGGGGCGGGACAAAGGAAGGATATAGGTGGAGACAGGAAGATAGAGGGAGATCTGGGAAGGAGGAGGGGAAGGGAGGGACAGAGGAAGTATCTAAAGTTGGAGAAGTCGATGTTCATACCACTGGGCTGCAAGCTGCCCAAGCGAAATATGAGGTGCTGTTCCTCCAATTTCTGGTGGGCCTCACTATGACACTGGAGGAGGCCCATGACAGAAAGGTCAGACTGGGAGTGGGAGGGGGAGTTGAAGTGCTCAGCCACTGGGAGATCAGGTTGGTTGAGGCGGACTGAGCGAAGGTGTTGAGCGAAACGATCGCCGAGCCTGCGCTTGGTTTCGCCGATGTAAATAAGTTGACATCTGGAACAGCGGATGCAATAGATGAGGTTGGAGGAGGTGCAGGTGAACCTCTGTCTCACCTGGAAAGACTGTTTGGGTCCTTGGATGGAGTTGAGGGGGGAGGTAAAGGGACAGGTGTTGCATCTCCTGCGGTTAGAGGGGAAAGTGCCCGGGGATGGGGTGGTTTGGGTAGGAAGGGATGAGTGGACCAGGGAGTTACGGAGGGAACGGTCTCTGCGGAACACAGAAAGGGGAGGGGATGGGAAGATATGACCAGTGGTGGGGTCCCGTTGTAGGTGACGGAAATGTTGGCGGATGATTTGTTGGATCCGCTGGCTGCTGGGGTGGAAGGTGAGAACGAGGGGGATTCTGTCCTTGTTGCGAGTGGGGGGAGGGGGAGCAAGAGCGGAGCTGCAGGATGTAGAAGAGACCCTAGTGAGAGCCTCATCTATAATGGAAGAGGGGAAGCCCCGTTTCCTGAAGAATGAGGACATCTCTGACGCCCTAGTGTGAAACACCTCATCGCAGATGCGGCGTAGACGGAGGATCAAAACAGTTTTGGTTTGTTATTGTCACGGATACAGAGGTACAATGAAAAGCTTGCTATCCAAACAGATCAGATAATACCATACACAAATACAAGCAAGTCAAACATCCGGCACAATAGGTAGAGCTCAGGGGAAGATACAGAGTGCAGAATATAGTTCCCAGCATTGTAGCGCATCAGCTCCACAGACTGAGTCCAATGTCTGCAATGGGGTAGAGGTGAATCGGCCAGTGCCCTGGCAAATGAAGGACCGTTCAGAAGCCCACTAAAGGCCGTTTCAGATGCTGCTTGACCCACTGAGTTCTTGCAGACTTTTGCTTTCTGTTCTGTGTCAACCAGGGGCTTTAGTAACCGTAGAGTTATTGATAGAGAATGATGTTATTGTTAAACTGGCTCGATTGTCACCATGTATTGCCTTTCCGCTGATTGGTTAGCACGCAACAAAAGCTTTTCACTGTACCCTCGGTACACGTGACAAGAAACTAAAATAGGGCGGGCACGTTGGCGCAGCGGTAGAGTTGCTGCCTCACAGCGAATGCAGCGCCGGAGACCCGGGTTCCATCCCGACTCCGGGTGCTGTCTGTACGGAGTTTGTACGTTCTCCCCGTGACCTGCGTGGGTTTTCTCCGAGATCTTCGGTTTCCTCCCACACTCCAAAGACCATCAGGTTTGAGGGCTAATTGGCTTGGTAAATGTAAACATGGTCCCTAGTGGGTGTAGGATGGTGTTAATTTGCGGGGATCGCTGGTCGGCGCGGACCCGGTGGGCCGAAAGGGCCTGTTTCTGCGCTGGATCTCTAAACTAAACTAAACTAAACTAAACTAAACTCATTTGATCTCAAGTCAGAAAATCTGACCCCACCACAGTGGAATAACCTGATTACCGTTTTAACTCAGAAACAGCTTGCAGTGGAAGATTTCCAGCTTAATGTGAAGTGAAATGAAAGAAATTTCTTTGAAAATTTCATTGAAAATAAAACGAATTATTATTCAGCTATCAGTGAGTCCAGATTGTAAAGAGAAATGTTTGACAGTCTAAGTTTCACTTCCAGAGATTGCTCTCCACAAGGTCACACACAGTAAGGAGTCCAAAATGAATATTCTGTAAGAGAAACGATTTCTGAGAAACTCGATGTTTATCTTAAATGAGTTAGTTAATTATTGTCATGTGTATAGAGATACAGCGGAAAGCTTGTTCTGCTAGTTATCCAGCCAAACCAAATTAGACACACGTGCAATAGACAGATACACAAAATACTGGAGTAACTCAGCGGGACAGGCAGCATCTCTGGAGAACAGGAACGGGTGACGTTTCGGATCGAGACCCTTCTTCAAACTGGAACTGCAGCATTGAGACCACTGCAGAGGTTTCCCTTCCCTTCACTTCCCACACTGACCTTTCTGTCCTGGGCCTCCTCCATTGTTAGAGTAATGCCCAGCGTAAATTGGAGGAACAGCACCTCGTATTTAGCTTGGGCAGCTTACACCCCAGCGGTGTGAACATTGACTTCTCCAACTTCAAGTAACCCTTGCTTTCCCTCTCTCTCCATCTCTCCCCCACCCTAGGTCTCCGACTAGTTTCACTGTCCTCCTGATTCATTGTACTGATTGTCTGCCTCGTTGTCAGCTTCCCCTCAGCCAACAAAGAACCATTCTAAATTTCCCGAGCAGCATCTGTTTTGATCTGTCGTTTTCACACCTTACCCTTCCATATCTCTAGACTCCCTCTCCACTGAGATCAGTCTGAAGAAGTGAAACGTCACCCATTCCTTCTCTCCAGAGATGCTGCCTGTCCCGCTGAGTTACTCCAGCATCTTGTGTCTCTGGAGAACAGGAACGGGTGACGATTCGGGTCGAGACCCTTCTTCAGACTGGAACTACAGCATTGAGACCACTGCAGGGTTTTTAATTCATACTAGAACAGGGTGAACCCGTTAGGCCCAAAGCTCTCCTGCATTGGTATAGCACCCTTCCCTTCACTTCCCACACTGACCTTTCTGTCCTGGGCCTCCACCATTGTCAGAGTGAGGCCCAGCGCAAATTGGAGGAACAGCATCTCATATTTCGCTTGGACAGCTTACACCCCAGCGGTTTGAACATTGACTTCTCCAACTTCAAGTAACCCTTGCTTTCCCTTGCTCTCTCCATCTCTCCCCCTTCCCAGTTCTCCGACTAGTTTCACTGTCCTCCTGATTAATTTTACTGATTGTCTGCCTCCTTGTCACCTTCCCCAACAATGAGCCATTCTACATTTTCCTTGAGCTTCGTCCTGCTTTGATCTGTCGTTTTCACACCTTACCCTTCCACATCTGTGTCTCCCGTTACATTGATGACTGCATTGGTGCTACCTCCTGCACCCATGCAGAACTCATGGACTTCATCAACTTCACCACCAATTTCCATCCTGCACTCAAATTCACTTGGACCATCTCCGACACCTCCCTCCCCTTTCTTGATCTCACCATCTCCATCACAGCAGTCTAAAGAAGGGTCTCAAGCCCAAACGTCACCATTCCTTCTCTCCAGAGATGCTGCCTGTCCCCACTGAGTTACTCCAGCATCTTGTGTCTATTTTCTAGATCTTAGATCTCTTCACCACATCAAGGTGAACAATCCTACACATTTCACCCTTTTGAGGTTGCTGTTGATTGTTATGCAGAATCATTTTTTTCCAAACATGCTGTTGAACAGAAAGTGGATCATATTCTATTGGAGGTAAAATGTAATCTCATAAGATCATAAGTGACAGGAGTAAAATTAGGACATTCGGCCCATTAAGTCTAGTCTGCCATTCAATCATGGCCGATCGATCTCTCTCTCTTATAACCACATCCTCCTGCCTTCTCCCCATAACCCCTGACACCCGTACTAATCAAGAAGCTATCTATCTCTGCCTTAAAAATATCCACGGCCTTTTGTGGCAAAGAATTCCACAGATTCACCACCCTCTGACTAAATAAATTCCTCCTCATCTCCTTCCAAAAGAAACGTCCTTTAATTCTGAGGCTGTGCCCTCTGGTCCTAGACTCTCCCACTAGTGGAAACATCCTCTCCACATCCACTCTATCCAGGCCTGTCACACGGCATCAGTTTTCAATGCCCTGAACAGTTTGATTTATTTTAATTGCAGTAGATTTTTAATACAAATGTTTAATTGTAGACTGAATTAGCCACAGGAATAAGGACAGTGGATATGGCTGGCAGGACTGAGTGCAATAATCTGCCCTGATTAATGAGGCAAGCACAAACTGGTCTCACCCACCGGAATTTTACGTTTTAAAAAAGGCAACACAGAGATAAGATGGAACATTACAACGCGAGGAATATGTTTGCTCAGAATTGCAAGGAAATAACAAGAATATGATAGGGAGTGAAACCAGTTTGTTCAGAATCGTGAGGAAGGGTCTCGGCCCGAAACGTCACCCATTCCTTCTCTCCAGAGATGCTGCCTGTCCCACCCAGTTACTCCAGCGTTTTGTGTCTACCTTCATCAGCCACATGGCTGCTATGGCTGGCAGGACTTTCATATGAGGAAAGACTGGATAGACTAGGCTTATACTCGCTGGAATTTAGAAGACTAAGGGGGGATCTTATAGAAACATGTAAAATTCTTAAGGGGTTGGTGAGGCTAGATGCGGGAAGATTGTTCCCGATGTTGGGGAAGTCCAGAACCAGGGGTCACAGCTTAAGGATAAGGGGGAAGTCTTTTAGGACCGAGATGAGAAAACATTTCTTCACACAGAGAGTGGCGAGTCTGTGGAATTCTCTGCCACAGAAGGTAGTTGAGGCCAGTTCATTGGCTATATTTAAGAGGGAGTTAGATGTGGCCCTTGTGGCTAAAGGGATCAGGGAGTATGGAGAGAAGGCAGGTACAAGATACTGAGCTGGATGATCAGCCATGATCATATTGAATGGCGGTGCAGGCTCGAAGGGCCGAATGGCCTACTCCTGCACCTATTTTCTATGTTTCTATGTTTCTATGTGTAAGGTACAGAACACATACTAAAGCAGATGTGTGCACTATCTTGTGTGGTTCATGATACTGCCAAACATCTGCTCCAGTAACCACAGGGATAGGTTTGCCTCCAGGAATTTAATATTAAAGAAATATTATTTGTTCCCTCTGCCATTATGCCAGAGTAGATGAGTTATAAATGGTCACTTCATTGAAGACAGAGCTACAGACGATGCATCAATGGCGGCACGGTGGCCCAGCGGTAGAGTTGCTGTCTCACAGCGCCAGAGACCCGGGTTCCATCCTGACTACGGGTGCTGTCTGTACGGAGTTTGTACGTTCTCCCCGTGACCTGCGTGGGTTTTCTCTGGGTGCTCCAGTTTCCTCCCACACTCCAAAAACGCACAGCTTTGAAGGTTAATAGACAATAGACAATAGGTGCAGGAGGAGGCCATTCAGCCCTTCGAGCCAGCACCGCCATTCAATGTGATCATGGCTGATCACTCTCAATCAGTACCCCGTTCCTGTCTTCTCCCCATACCCCCTCACTCCGCTCTCCTTAAGAGCTCTAATCGGCTTGGTATGAATGTAAAATTGTCCCTAGTGTGTGTAGGGGTGGTGTTAATGTGCGGGGATCGCTGGTCGGCGCGGGCTCGGTGGGCCGAAGGGCCTGTTTCTGCGCTGTATCTCTAAGCTAAAAAACTGTAATTACTGCAACTCTGGCACCAGTGTGTTCTATACGAGTGTAGGAAGGGACTGCAAATTGCTGGTTTAAACCGAAGACAGACACAAAAAGCTGGGGTAACTCAGCGGGTCAGGCAGCATCTCCGGAGAGAAGGAGTGGGTGACGTTTTAGGGTCGAGACCCTTCTTCAGGCTGAGAGCCAGTCTGGAGGAAAGGAATAGGTGGCATTTCGGGTCGAGACCCTTCTTCAGACTGACTCTCGGACTGAAGGGTCTCGACCCCCGAAGCGCCACCCATTCCTTCTCGCCAGGGATGCTGCCTGTCCCGCTAAGTTACTCCAGCATTCTGTGCCTCCCTTGTTCTCTGGGAGTGTGGTGACGTTCCCTTGTGATAGGCCGCAGATCCGTCAACACAGCTGGGGGTTTTCACTGCAGGTGACGGATCACAGACAAGGTCAAGCGATCGATCGGACAGTGCCGTGATGGGGCGGGGGTGGGGGGGCCTGATCCGACTGTCTCCAGCAAGGGGAGCAGATGGTGGAGAGGTGGCTGAGTGGGGGGGGGGGGGAGGGGAAGGGGCACTCCCAGTCGTGTGCCCTTCCCCAGTGTGGGCCTCAGCTTCACTGAGGAGCAGCGCCATTGTTGGTCAGAGTGCGCAGTCACAGCACAATGGACGCAGGCTGTGCTAGGCCTGGGGTAGGCAGCTGCTCACCGACAGATGGCCCCCGGGCCCTGCCCCCATGGCAGGCCTCGGCAGCACCGTCCCCAGCTCCCCACCTCCACGCCGAATGTCAACCCACACATCCACAGCGGTAGTTTAGTTTGGTTTAGAGATACAACGTGGAAAAAGGCCCTTCGGCCCACCGGGTCCGCGCCGCCCAGCGATCCCCGCACATTAACACTATCCTACACCCACTAGGGACAATTCTTACATTTATACCAAGCCAGTTAACCTACATACCTGCACGTCTTTGGAGTGTGGGAGGAAATCGGAGATCTCGGAGAAAACCCCCGCAGGTCACGGGGAGAACGTACAAACACCGTACAGACGGCGCCCGTAGTCGGGATGGAACCCGGGTCTCCGGCGCTGCATTCGCTGTAAGGCGGCAACTCTACCGCTGCGCCAATGTAGTTGAACGATAGTTGAATGAGCAATTGATTCATCCCTTTATAAACGCAGCCGCTACCACAGATTGTAGAAACAAGGAAGTGCAGATGCTGGTTTACAAAGGGACACAGAGTGCTGGAGTAACTCAGCAGGTCAGGCAGCATCTCTGGAGAACATGGACACAGAGTGCTGGAGTAACTCAGCGGGTCAGGCAGCATCTCTGTGGAGTTGCTGCCTCACCGTACCAGTGACCCGCGCTCCATCCTGACTACAGGTGCTGTCTGTACAGTTTCTACGTTCATAAGATCATAAGTGATAGGATCAGAATTAGGCCGCTCGGTCCATCATGTCTTCTCTGTCGTTCAATAATGGCTGATCTCTCTCTCCCTCCTAACCCCACTTTCTGCCTTTTCCCCATAATCTCTGACACCCGCACTAATCTCCCCGTGACCTGCGGGGGTTTTCTCCGAGATCTTCGGTTTCCTCCCACACTCCAAAGACGTACAAGTTTGTAGGTTAATTGGCTTCTGAAAACTGTCATTTGGCCCTAATGTGTTGGATAGTGCGAGTGTACAGGTGGTGTGTGGGAAGGAACTGTGGATGCTGGTTTAAAGCGAAGATAGACACAGAATGCTGGAGTAACTCAGCGGGACAGGCAGCATCTCTGG